>NW_004524846.1:1356914-1367519 GCF_000260255.1 Octodon degus | reverse complement strand
GGGTTATAATTTATCACGTGGATAATACTTGCAAAAATTATGAATGATCTTCAGTCTTTATTTAGTCATAATGTCACTTACAAGTAGTTAACCAATTCAGAAAGAATAGACATTAAGATTATCAGTCCTTGGAATTGTTTATTTGTATCCAAACCACACATGAATTTCATCATAACAAACTTAGAAGAAAATAGCAGTATTGAAGGACCTAAGAACTTTGGTAGAACTGAATGGAAAAGTATAATGACAATTACACACAAGAAAGAAGATAATTAATAATTGATAAAAGATGTTTTTCATACTGGAAGTCAGTCTTCCCAACTCCTCCTAAAGGAATAAATGAGATTGAAAATCAAATTTGGACAGCCAAGTGGCTTCTTTCTTAAGGCCGTATGTACACTGTACTATCTTGATAATTCTTAGAAAAAAATATTAGAAATTGAAAGTGAGATAGAAAGAAATGGAGAAGTGAAGAGAAAAGAGCAGAGAGTAAGGGCAGTAGGACATAAAACATGATACAGGTGTGCATAGAGATAGCACAGTGAAATCTATAGATTTATATGTTAATATATGTTAATAATTACAAGAAAATGGAAAGTGCATACAAATGTGGGGAAACATTTACTAATTAGCTCTGAATAATTAGTTCTAAACTATGTCTATGAGACAATTTTGTTTCTTACATTTTACAGTGATAAATCATTTGAATGTTTATTTTGACAAGGTTTGGTTCTGAAAACACAAAAATCTACATGACATTTTACAGCACAAATCCATCAACAACTTTATATAAAAAGTAATAACAATGGCACAGATGAAATTATGATTTTCCAGTAAAAGGGCTAGTGTAATTGTCCATGTCACTAGGTATATTAAAGAACTCCACCTAATCTGTATTCCATCTAGAACACAAGTGATGTATTTATGGACATGTGTCACAATTACTGGTGATTTTCATTTAATCTTTTCTATTTGTTTGAATAACAAATGAGAGTATTACTCAGCTTCATCACAAACAATGAATCACTACTTACATGCCTTGAGCATTAGATTAATCAAGGTTGGTCTTATTTCAGAAATTGTGCTTCAATCATGATTTTGAGTTGATAAAGTTTAGAATCAGAGTCTCTGTGTGCAGAGAATTTTCAGTACATCTCACATATGTTTTAAATAATGTATGAGGTGTTACTCTAAAGAAAAAAAAAAAAGCCCAGGCATTCTGGTTCCAAGTGAAGTAGTACTTAGTAGTGGAACTTAGTGATTCTTTAAAATGTTCAAAAATAAGATAGGTGGGACAAAAAAAACCACAGTTAACTTAGCTGGTTAAATATTTGTATTTCAGTTAGTATTTTTTCAGGTGACAAGTACATGGCCTATTGCACTGCAAAGGTTATTGAATTGAAATTTAGACTTACCTTCTTTCTGGTCAGTAAGTATGTCATGATTGTTGCTTTTTCTGGGATAAAGTGTTCCTCAGAAAGTCAGATAATAATTTGTTTAAGGTCATTTGTCCATACTCTGGCAAGTGGCAACACTATGTAGTTGTAATTCTCTGTCAGTTCCTTTGATAAGGTTAGAATTGTTTATTTGATCACAGTGTCCTGCCAGTGGATGGCATATCTGAAAGAGGGTGAAACTAAGGGCAGTTTTTGCTTTGGAGTCAATAGAAAACTGGAGTCAACTTGTGTACATTTTATTCCTTTTTTTTGTTTTTATTTTTTTACTGATGTATAGAAATAATAAGATTGTACATATCCATAGAATACCATGAAATGTTTTGATACACACATGGTTTTTGTGATGTTAAAATCAGGTTGAATGCATCTATACTCTCACATCTTTTCCTTGCTTTATTAAAAACTTTCAGTGTCCTTTGCTCTGGCTTTTTGAAATGAACAGTACATCGCAGTTTTTAATATACTAGATTTCTTAGTTCTTCCTAACTATTATTTACTTGGCAGTTTATATCTGAATGTTTTCTGAATTTTGGGGTCCTTAGAGGTGGGACTTTGGACAGCATATGGGATCATGGTTTGTGACCCTGATCCATGGGTTTATAAATACTGATGAGATTATAAGTAAATATGATTAGGGATGTAAAACCTGGTGGTGGAGGTGGGTCACCAGGTGAGTGTAAGGGTCTCCATTGTTCCCTCCTCTTTTGGTCTCTGCTTAGTCATCACACCATAAGCAAGCCTCCTCTGCCATGACCATCTGTCATGCTACCCTGCCCTGGAACCCACAGACTATGGATGGAATCCCCTACAGATTTTGAGCCAAATCAAGCCTTTCCTCCATAGCCCTAGAGTATTGGGTAGTATGTCTCAGTGACATGAAAGCAATTAAGACATTTAGTTTCTATGTATTAAATTTCTCTACACCTTCCTCTGTCTTACTCCCCCTAGACTCTGGTAAACATCACTGTACCCTCAACTTGGGACTCCCCAGCCAAAGACACTCACAGAAAGACACTTTCAGAACTGCTTCAGAAAGTGATAAAAGCGATGCTTAATTGTGCTTGAAGCAAGTAGTCAGGTTGCCAGATCATATGGTAGTTCTAGTCTTAATTTTATGAGAATCTTTATACTCCTTGAAATAGAAGCTATGCTAATTTTCTTTCCCACCAACAATATGAATAGATCTCCTTTTATCCATATTTCACCAAATGTCTATTCTCATAGGGATGAGATAATAACTAATTTTAATCTTTGTGTTATCATAATGGATGATGTTGAACATTTTTATATATGTGTTGGCCATTCCATTTGTTCTGTTGATAAAAAGAGGTATTTAGGCATAAAATATATTTTTGAACCTTCCCACCAAGATGCTGGCAAGAGAACCAACGGCTCTGTGTACTCATAGGACTTATTCTACCAGGAAGGGACACCTCCAGCCCATACACAGTTTTTAAGTTTAGGTTGTTAACTTAAATAATTTGCTGTTAAGTTTATGGAGTTTCAAGTATAATGTAGATATTTATTAGCACCTTATCAGATCTATAGTTTGCAAATATTGTCTTCCATTCTGTAGTTTGTCAGTGCACCACTGATTTCTTCTTTTGCTGTGTTTTGTAGATGGATGTGAATTCATTTTTCTAATTTTGTTTTTGTTTTGTATGTTCTTGGGGCCATGTTGAAAAATATTATTTGCCCATTTCAAACTCGTGAATTTGTTCCCTTATGTTTTCTTCTAATTCTTTTTTCAGTTTCATATCTTATATTTGAGTCCTTACTCCATACTGAAGTACTTTTCTTAACTGAAGAGAGATAAAGGACTTAATTTCATTCTTCTACACTTAAATATCCAATCTTTCTAGTGCCATTTACAGAAAAATCTTTCATGTTGTAGGATTCTAAACAATTTATGCAAATATTTTCCTGTAAAACATATAAAATGTAACTGTATATTACAGGAACTGCATAATGGAAATTTTAAAAATGTAATATTGAAATGGTAACATAATGAGATAAATCTACAGGAATAAAACCTGAAAACATTCTTATATAAGTTAATCAAAGTTAATAACATCAGCAGTGGTTAATCATGTTGATAGCATACGTTTTCATGAGACTCAGAAAATGATACCCCAAAGTGGAGCATTTTCACATGCTGTACTCTAAACCTGAAGAAGCAACTTCACAAAAAAAAAAAAGAAAGAAAAAGAAAAAGAAGAAGAAGAAGAAGCAACCTCACACATAAAGCCTCTTCTTTCCCACCTTTACACCTTCCAACTCACCAGCCTCTACTTATACACAAGAGGACTTTTATCTAAGATTCCTTTATTGGAATGCAAGTGTTATAAGCCTCCCCCTCTTGTCTCATAAGGCAGAGAACCTTAACTCACTGGAAAGATTTGATTTGATGCTACAATCAGAGCCCAGATGAACACTTCCCATCTGTCCTTTGGATCCATTTGTCTATTCAAAAAATTACTCTTACTAGAATAGTATCACTTTCTGCCCTCTCCCTTTTCAAGCACCTATATAAACTTTTAAATCTGACTGGATTACTGGGCACTCAATTTTCACTCTTGAGAACCATATCCAAGTAATAAATATGTAAACTGTTTCTCCTCTTAATATATTGTGATTTTATTTACAGAGACTCAATTACAGAAACATTAGGGAATAGAAATAATGAGTTCTTCACCTCTGCAACTCTTAAAGTAGGACTGGATGTTCCTCTGTGAGTTGCCTTTGGCAGCGTTACTTCTGTTTTCTTGGTCTGGAACTCTAAATTCTAAGGAAACACTGCACATAGCGACTAAGATGGAAACTGATAATTTTTCTTTAAATTTATGGAAACTAAAGTATCTAAGGACTTTAAAACAATACTGAAATGTGTGGCATCTTTCCTAATTCTTTAAACTTATATATCAACATACACAGCACGTAAATCATTACAACCTGCAGAAAGTAATGTTTGTCTAAAGAATCACAGAAGCTAGCCCTATAAAATCAAGGTGAATTATAATATTCAAGAGAGGAAAGAGAGAGAGAGAGATTATTTCCTTGACAGTTTTTCTGGAATAGTTATTTGTTTGTATCTTATTTTCTTCATTATAAAATTTCTTTTTTGTACATAAGTTCCCCAACAGTTTTTTGAGAGGAAGAGAAAACATTTTGTTTCCATCTTAACAGAGTGACAGACCTCAAATAAATTACCAACTCCTGTGTCAGAGTAGCTGTCTTTTGAGTGATGAGCAGAAATGTGGAAATGGAACTTAATCTTAGGGATCATTTTAGCTACTTTCTCTTTTCTGGAAAAAAACACCCAAAATCTACAAGTTAAAGAAAGAAAGGTCTACGATGGCTCACAGTTAGTAGGGTATTCAGTCCATAGTCGGCTCCTGATGTGGCAGGCAGGGAGTGGCACCTTGCAGGAAGAAAGGACATATGTATACATTTGCCCAGATTACATCTGCAGTGACCCACACCTCCCTACTGGCTTTACATCACAACATCTTTTTGTCCTATGCCCTGTCCTTGTTTAAAGCTATCCTGTCTTGGATCCAGCCAACTACAGACTGAAGCCCCTAATAACTGTGAGCCATCGCATGATTTCCCTCCTTAAATTCACTTTTGCTTTGATGTAATTATTTTTCATGTATCTTGAAGGTCTTCATTAGGTAATTTTTTTGAATTTGTTCTGTATTTCTAAAGTGAGTATTAATTGCAGTAAGCCTCCTTTTAGGACTGCTTTCACTATGGGCCATAGGTTCTGATGCATTGTACTGGCATCGCTGTTTAAGTCAAGAAATTGATTAGTTTTTCCTTTGATTTTTTTCAGTGATTTTTTGGTTGTCAGGAGTTTGTTATTATATATCGCAGTTTACATAATTTTTTCTGTGGCTTATTTTTAATTGATTTCTAGCTTTCATTATCTAAAGGTATGGTAGCAGATATGAGGTGTTTTAATTAATTTCTCTTTAGGCTTAGTGGATTAGTATCTGATATATTTTTGAGAATGTTCTGTGTACTTTTGAAAACAATGTTTTAATAGAGAATGTTACAATATCTACAGTAGAACACTCTGTAGATATCTATTAATTTTTTTTGTTCAAAGGTGTGGCTTAGTTCTTTTTTTATGCATTTAGTACAAGGTCTACAGGTTCTCACTATGTAGATTGGACTCATAGTGATTCTCCTGCTTTCAGCCTCCCAAGTGCTGGGACTACAGACATGCTCCACCACACCCAGTCTCTATTATCATCTCAGTGTACAGGTTGTGTTGTGGGGTGGGGGTGGGAATCGAACCCGGCGAGCTGCAGTCTGCCTAAGCAGGTGCTTTAATCCACTGAGCTATCTGGCCGGGACTATTAGTTCTAATACTTCTTTGTTGATTTTTCTATTTATGTAATCTGTCCCTTTGTGAAAGTGGTGTTTGATAGCACTGACTATAATTGGGTTAGTATTTATTTACAGCATTTTGTATTTGTTTTATAAAGATAGGTGCTTTATATTTGGTGCACATTTAGTTAAAAGTGTTATCTTTTCCTATTGTATTATTTTATTCACTAGTATGTAGTGACCTTATTTGTATCCTCTGATCAGTTTTAGGTTGCAGTTTACTTATTTTTGTTTGGGGATAATGTCCTGGCACATAAAAGGTTAGTTTCCATCCTTTCATTTTTTAGGCCATAAATATCTTTTTCAGATTAGATTAATTTCTTAAGTGCAACAAACTATTCAATTCTGTGCTTTGAATAGTTTTATAACTTGTGTCTGTTAATTGCAGAGTTGAGAGTTATTACTTCAGGTTTTATTTTTAACCTCATTCATAATTTTTCTTTGATACAACGATTAGGAATACTAAAAATTCCATTTAATTAGTATATTTATTGTTAATTCATATTTCAGTAAAATGTAACATTTCCTTGAAATTTTCTAAC
This sequence comes from Octodon degus, assembly GCF_000260255.1. Lineage (NCBI taxonomy): Eukaryota > Metazoa > Chordata > Mammalia > Rodentia > Octodontidae > Octodon > Octodon degus. The sequence continues at coordinate 1,361,125 of NW_004524846.1, read as the reverse complement.
ATTTTTATCTTGCAATTGAAAACATATTTACTTTCAGGTTTAGTGTTTCAATAAACATCTACCCCCTTGATGTATAGTACATTGGATAACTGAATTTTTTTCATATGTAGCAAATATATGAAGCTTTTTAAAGCTGTGTATTAAAACATCAAAATGTATTAAAACTTTGTATTTAAACTTTTTTCATAATATTACTACATTTTTATTTTGTAATTACCATTTAAATAGCTAAAAATTTGAGTAAAAAGTTTAGAAAAACCTTAAGAGCTATGCTTTGACATATTTATTATTTTAGTCTTTACATTTAGTTTTATGTAAAGACAAAAAAATGCCTGCATGAGGCTGGGGAGCTAGCTCAGCAGTCTAAGCACCTGCTCTGCAGGCAATAAGACCCAGGTTTGATCCTTGGTACCAAATGCCCTTCTGGCTCTCGAAATACAGGTGTACCATGTTGGCCATTGAAATTTGGAGGGGTGGTGCACTCCTGTAATGCCACTACTGAGGAGGCTGAGCCAGGAGGATCACCATGAGTCCAAACTGCATCACAGGACCCTGTATTGAATAAACAAAGATTTAGAAAGAAAATTTTAAAAAATGCATGCATATTGCTTCAGAAAATATGTTTAATTAATATTCAATTACATATGAATTTAACACACATTACTTATTGTAGCATAATATTGATTCAGCAATGAAGATGAACTTATTTGTAGTAAATGTAAAATAATTGAACTATATTATTAATGCTGTATGTTAGAATTTTAAACTGCTTTTTTTCTGATAGAATATATATCTAATGTAAGATAAAAGAGTTTAATTCTCTTAATTAATGTATGCAAAAGAAAGTCTTTTTTTTAATGCTAGAACTCTTTTCCACAGTTTTTTTAAAAGAGTGTAACATGGCTAGGGAGAAAGCTCAGTGGTCTAAGTGCCTGCCTGGCAAGTGCAAGGACTTGATAGTATGGTCCCTGTAACTACATGATGTGCCATCCCTAGAACCCTGGGTGTACTGTGCTGGCCCTGAACCTGGGAATGGTGGCACATACCTGTAATCCCAGCACTGGGGAGGCTGAAACAGGAGGATCGCTACTAATCTGAATTGCTTAATGAGATCTTGTATCAAATAAATAAAAATAATAAATAAATAAATAAATAAATAAGAGGAAGGTATTGAATTTGATTCAGATTGTTTGAGAATGTTGTTCTATTTCTTTTTCTTTTTCTTTCTTGGCAAAAGCAGAGATTGAACTCAGGCCCTTGCACTTGCCAGGGAAGCACTTACTTAATCCACTGAGCCATCTCCCTGGCCCCTTTGTTGTTCTATTTCTATCATTATCTTTATTGATTTTATATATTGTACTGTCTATAGAATCAACAAAGCTTACTATGTTATATTGACTGTACTTTTAAATCACATACAATGTTCATATAAATTGCTGAATATAAGGGTCTCTTGCTATTTTAAATAACTAAGTTATTATTTTCAAGCAATAACATTTTATACCTTAAAATCTTGGTACTGTCTAGTGTTTTTCACACAGAATGTTTTTTTTTTTTTAATTTAGTACAGTGTCTCACTACACAAATTGGACTTGTAGTGATTCTCCTGTTTTCAGCCTCCCAAGTGCTGTGATTACAGGTGCGTGCCACCAAGCCCAGACTCGGGATGTATTTTTTTGTTTGTTTGTTTGTGATTTAGTAGGAGGAAGTAGGAATGTGTTATGATACTAGCTCACAATTTCTCTTTCAAAAATGTTTTCTTCACTTTTGTGTTTTGAGACTAGGTTTCAATAGCTAACAGTTGAACTTGGTATATATATATCATGCTGACCTTGAACTGGTAGGCTTCGTGCCTCAACTTCCCAAGTGCTGGCTCTGCACCATCTCCAGCTACAGTACTTACTTAGCTGCTCATTTTCAGCAGTTTCATTTCAAGGAAAGCAGTTTACTGTCAGCTTGGCATTGTGCTTGCTGTTGGTCATAAATCCTTGAGATGGAGTATATTTACAGTTCTATCAAATCATTTTGCTCATTGTGTCATAAAAGTTGGGCTCTGTCAAAGTTCCTTCTGTGGATGGCATGCTGAATATCCTCCTAATTCTCCTTTTATGCTTTTGGCATGCACGAAGAAGCCAAAGCTAACAAGGAGCACTATCAGGCAGATATTCGTGGCTTCATTCCAAGCTTCATGACTGGTGTAATCAATAGTACCATCATCACTCATGACTCTAACTCCCAGAAACAGGGGATTGCTCATGGCAGGCAGCAGCACAAGGCATAGGTCTCTCTGGGGTTCTGTATACACCAAGGTCAGGGTTCCTGCCATCTCAAAGATAATATTACTTTAGTACACTTTTATAGCTACCACTAACATCAAGAAAGAAAAGAGATGTTCCAGCCCAAATGGTTTCTCATATCTTTTGATGATCAACCCTTCAGATTTCCTGCAGACTGTAGCACTCACTGATGTGTTACTGATTTGCAGTTTGAATCACATGAATACTCACATACAGCCTTTAGTAATAAGGTTAAAAACATTTTTTAAAATGCTACTATAGGGCCAACGAGATAGCTCAGCAGACTAAGTGTCTTCATAGGCAAGTGCGGGGACCACGATTCGATCCCCGATACCACATGCCATGCCGGACCTACCCCGGGTGTGCTGACCCAACCATGGAGACCAAGCATGCTGAGCCAGCCATAGCAACCAGGCATGTGGAGCATGCTTGTAATCCCAGCACTGGGAAGGTTGAAAACAGGAGAACCACTATGAGTCTGTGCTGCACAGTGAGACCCTATAAAAAATATATATTTAAAGAAAAAATGCTAATATAGCTTGGCCAGCACAAAGTCCTGAGTTTGATTGTCAGGTCCAAAAATTTCTAATTTATGTTTCACATATTTATTGGATAAACTGTGATTGTTGTAATACACATGTATGTATATATATAAATGATATGTCACTGATGAGTTCATTAAAATAAGCACATCAGTTCTTAATCATGCCGAACATTTGAGGTGCTCTTTTTCATTTAGTTACAATGCATAGTGCATGACTGTTATTTATAATCACCCTACTGTGCAGTGGAGTTCTGAGCCTTTATCCTAATTGTTGACTTGAGTGCAGATGCCTATCTGATTAGAATCAGCCTGACTTCCTCGTAGTGTACAAGGAGAATGGGAGGGGAGGATTTCGTGCTGATTTTCCTTGGAGAAGGTTCAGATGATCACGTGGGAGAAGTTCTTGCCTACACCTTCTTCTGGTACTTGCACTCTTTTACCTCTGATTCTGTGGGGGGATTTGTACTCTAATTTTGCAAATTTCAGTGTCCTGCATTAAATCTGATCTCTTGAAAATATACGGAGTACAATAATCCCTCCTACATAATTTTAGGATCTATCATGGACCTGTTGATGTTCATCTCCTTATTTCTGTTTTCAGAGTCTTTGCTAACTGAAATTCTACTCTTTAAAAATTTTGAACTTTTTAAGACTTGCCCTATTATTGAGATCATGTGATATTTGTCTCTCTGTGCCTACCTTATTTCATCTGTCTTACTATCATGTGTTGAGATAATCATGTGTTTTTTTGTTTTTGGCTCTGTTGATATGGTGTATTACATTCATACATTTGAGTATGTTGAACCATCTCTACATCTCTGGGATGAATCCCACCTGACCGTGGTGTAGAATCTTCCTGATGATTTGTTGCATTCTATTTGCTAGTATTCTGTGGAGGATTTTTGCATCTATTTTCATGAGGGAGATTGGTTTGTAGTTCTTTCTTTGGTTGGGGCCTTCTCTGGTTTGAGCATCAGTGTAATTCTTGTATCCAGGAATGATTTTTGGAGTTTCAATTCCTTTTCAATTTCTTTGAAGAGTTTGAGGAATATCAGGATTAAATATTATTTAAATTTCTCATAGAATTCAGCTGTGAATACATCAGAACCTGGGGATTTCTTTGCTAGTAAGTTTTTTTTACAATTTTAATTTCATTGACTGATATTGGGTTATTCAAAATTTTTATATTTTTCTTGATTCACTTTTGGTAATTTGAATCTATCTAGGAATTCATCCATTTCTTCTGTTTTTTTTTTCCATCCTATGAGAGTATAGATTTTTGAAGTAGGTATTGATGATTTTCTGAGTTTCTATATTATTTCAAGGAATTTTAACCTTTTGATTCCTATTGATGAAGTTTGCTTTTTTTT
>NW_004524846.1:1350099-1356115 GCF_000260255.1 Octodon degus | reverse complement strand
AGAATGTGTATTCAGATGTTGTTGAGTGGAGCACTCTGTAAACACATACTAAATATTTCTTCAAAGGATTGTTTCAGTTCTGTTACCTCTTGGCTAAATTTTTTGTCCAGTTGTTCTATATCTTTGAGACAGTAGGGTATTAAGGTCCATCATTAAGTCTGTTTATTGGATATTTGACTTTTAATGTCTTTTAAAATATGTTTTTATAAAGTTGGGTACTCCCTTATTTGCTTCATATGTTATATTTAAAGCTTATTTTTATTTAATTTCTCACCTAAATTGCTCCAAAATATGGAAACATATTGCAAATATTTTTTTCTAAGTGAAGTCCGTATGCTTGAAAAAAAACCATAGTTAGATTTCGTGTTTATTTCATCTACAGCAAAGAGAGATTTCTCATTTGCCATTTATGGGTAAAATTTTGATAAATTTTCATTAATGTTATATATATGGACGGTAAAATATGATATAAAAATATATCAATTATTATGAGGTGTTTTACCTTTCCTTTTAACAGTTTTATATGGGATTTTCCTATTTAATTACTTGAATGGAAACTTTATAAAAAATGAGTATTAATTTCCGTATTTCCAACAAGTAATTTTAGAAATCCTATTTACTCAGAAAATCCCTGCATTACTCCTAGCAAACATACATCGATATCTATTGTTGTGATAAAGATAGATTCATATAACACCTCAGATACCAGGATGCCATCACAGTGCACCAGCAGTTTTATAAATGTCAGCTCCTGAGTATTGCATGTGAAAGTGTTGCAAGCACTAAAACACTGAGCTGGCCTTTTGGCAATCACTGGAGTATTACCTTTTAAAGGTCAGTTTTACATGATTACTTTACCTGAATCACTTTGTTGGGAGAAAACTGAGCCACCACACCTTGCTTAAATTTCCTGTAATGGTAGAAAATTTAAAAGTAAGGAATCCATATATTCAAAGTAAAAACACAGATCAACAATGAAAACTTATTGCTAACCACGAGATTTTGTAAATTGAGAATAACATAACCAAATTCTATGCATTTAGAGTAAAAATATAATGTACCTTCTAGGTTTAATACATTAACCCAAAATTTCTGGCTATACAAATTAAGGCTATTCTTATTTTTCTTTATTTCATTTGATATTGTTGTAGCTTTTACAGATAACTTAACTTCTATTTTTTAATACTAGGCATGGGGTTTTATATTTTCTATTTAAACTATCAACTCTAAGATTGGTCTTATTCTTCTAAAAAATAATTCTGAAGTTTCATTTTGAAATTGACTTATCTTTCAGAATATTTATTTTTGCAGACTATCAAAAACAATTATCATGCAAATCCTTTGTGTATGTATTTGCATATGCATATCCTGATGTATTATTGCAGTGAAATAGTTCCATATAACTTTTAAATTTCTCCTTAAAAAACAAATATTGTTATATGTGACTGTTTTTCACCTTATCAATTCTAAGATAGAGCTATCTGCCCTAGCTGATCAGCAATATGCATGGCCCCGAACAAGTGGATGAGCAGAGGCTTAATTATAAAATTCCAGATATTCAAAATGGTCCTTCAGAGTAGAACTTTTTTCTTGAGTCTGCCAAGAATTCTACATTTTATGATGGGCTGATACAACTTTTTCAAATACTGTCTTCACAAAAAAGGAGGTTTAAATTGTTATAAAAATATCTGTTAAGTGATTTCAACAATAGTCAAATAACAAGTGACGGTCATTAATGCACTGAAATATATTATAATGCAACCTTTATAGATGAATGAAAACTTTCAAAAAAATAAAACAATGGGACAAAGGATCTACAATCTGATGCACGGGATCTCAGGATAAATCCTGAAGGGATTTCATTGACCTTATCAGACCCAAAAGCTACAACTCTTGTTGCATAGGTCTTGCTTTACCTTGGTCTTAACCATCCAGTAGAAAAGTATGAAGAAGAAATATAGGAAGGAAAGCCATGCTGTTATGTTGAGCTGTGGGGGACTCAGGTCAATAATTTCTGACATTGCCAGTTAAACAGAAGACCCAATGCTATTATGGGCTACTGGACTCTTTTAGAATATTTTGCTGAGTTTACACACTTATCATATTCAAATGACGGAACTAAACAAAAAAAGGGGATACAGATGAATGTTCATTTTGTGTCTGTGTATTCAAAATGGTTAGGACAGATATATAGTTACATTCTCTTAATGAATAGAGGGATTTGTTCTAATAGTGTTTGTAAATAGGATAACATGTCCACCTCTTGTACAGCAATTAACCACTAGGAAGAATGTATTGAATGTGTTAATTATTTAAATTGTGCTACAAAAAATAAATAAATAAATAATTAAAAATAAAAAGAGTAAACAGTAGATAAACAATAGTCTTAAATATTAATAGGTTAAAATAAAATCTTCGCAGGAGAGAAAGACCTGTACCTAAAGATTAGAAAAGTTTGTCATGTTTTAGTAAAAATTAATGAAAGTAGCTGTAATCTATGCTTATCTAATATGATATTTTTAATTTCATGGGTCAAGAAAAATTTTGGCAAACATTCAGTAAGGATACAAATTATTCCTACAAAGAAAGAGTCAACTTAGTCTTGGACAACTCCAAAAGATGAAGAGAAAAACAAAATTTTAGGAGAGACATTTATAACTGAAACTTCTAAACCATAAATATCTGAAGGAATGAGGAAGACATTCTCAGATTTGGGGGACTTAGACAATGTCACTCATACACAATACTATAATTCCACTTGTAGGTATTCTGACAGGAATAAAAATAAAACAAAAGCAAGAAAGAAAATGAAATTCATGGTGTAAAAGGAATCATTATAAACAGTGAAATCAGTTGTGCAATTTAATTCTTAACTGCTGAAAATTAGTTTACCAATTACATTGTAATTGTAATAAATAATTCTTAAGAGAGAAGATAAATACTATTAGTATTTATAAAGTGGGTAGAAAATCCTGAATTATTTTTAAAAATAGAAACTGGAGGTGGGACAAGGAGAAAAACAATAAATACATTAATTTTTTAACCTCAAGAGAAAGGATGAGTAAGTACTGTTGCACTTTTCCACTGGTGATTAACGTCATAGACTCACTGTGGTTTTTAAAGCTGGGTACTTATAAGCAGAATTAAAGAATTTGAAGTACAACTATACTTTCCAAACTGCATAGAAATGATAAATGAACATTTAAATCATATAAACTATACCTCAATAAAGATTTTTTGAAAAAAAATCATAGAAAAATCAAATGTAATCCATGTTGTGGATGATAGAGTGCAAATGAAATAACAAGATGCAGTTGAGAGCATTAACATGACAAGATTAAAACCCAGGTTCACTTGTGACATTTTAACTTCCAGATTTATTCACTAAGGATTATAAAATGGGTTAAAAGTTATGTACTAGAAATGGATTTACAAACCAAGTTGATTAGCTAGAGTTCAGCAGGATGCTATATATATATGAGCAGACATTAAGTAGGGTAGCTGAAAAAGATCTCCTACTCTTATTGAATGTCCAGTAATTTTTTTATCATCTCAAAAGTTTTCTTTTTTATATTTCTATGTTATGCTATTTCATATATAAATATTCTTACATTTTCTAAAATAAAAAGCAAACAAAACAATGGGACTGGAGAGATAGCTCAGTAGAATAATTGCTTGCCTGGCAAGTACAAGGTCCTGAGTGTGATCCCTGGTACCACCAAAAATAAAAAATAAATAAAAATAAAAGTGATTTTTTTTCAATTTGTGTGGCATTACCTCTAAGTCTTCCTATGTAGTATTGAGACATATCTTTAACATACATATGAAAAAGGAAAATAAAACTAACTGCAAAATTACCTACTTAAACCTGGAAATTTAGAATAAATTTAGTGGGAATTTGACAATGACCTTTAAATAACAAAATAATATCTACAAAATAAGATTTTCAAAAAATAGATTTACAATCACCAGAACTCTTCACAAGAAATCCAAGATTGTTAAAAAAAATTATATGTTTGTATACACAATAGAGTTAGAATAGATATACAGCTACTTTCTCCTACTTCACTGAGAATAAAAGTTTGTACTAATATTGTTTAGACAAGATATCATGCCTGCACCTTGTCCTCTGAATAACTACTATGAAGACAACAATATGCAATGTGTTAATTACTGTTAACATACTACTAACCTGTTTTAAAATGGTTTCATTGCTATTTTATCATTTTTCTCATCAAAATGAATAAAAATTTAAAAATAAAAATATAATTAAAAAGGCAAAAATTTTCTATCAAAATCAAACTTTTTCAAGTATTTTCAAATTAAACAGATTTTAGGAAAACTCAATAATAATTTTTTAAAAGATAAGCTTCAATAATAACAGAGTTTGGGTATTTAGCATCCCTGTTTTTCATATATAACTTTGAATTGTTAAATTTATTTTGAAAATAAGTATTGTTATTAGCATAGCACTGAGAAGCTAGCACCAAAGTGGATGCTCAGATAATTGAGAAAGAAGAGTGGATTTTTGTGCTAATCAAAGACTCATCCCAAAAAATTTACTTCTACAGTATTTTATCTAACATTTCATTGTTTGTTTTTTTGTTTGATTGATTAACTTATGCAGAGGGATAAAATCCCTGTGCCTAAAAAAAATCAAGAATTGTTCAATAGTGCAATAACAATTGGTCAAAGCACCAACAGAACCAAAATGATGCTAATTTAAAATGTTAAAAAGAAACATGAGAAATGAATGCATAGTGAGACATTTGAAAGTATAGTGTATCATTAGAAATCTAGATATCATACACAGAATACTACTGAGATAACTCTAATCTCATTTCTGTCCCAAGTAGGAACTGAGGGAGACATTGCAAGTTCTACAGCATGAAAACATGCTCTATACAGTATTCCCCACAAAATATTGGTCCAAAACAAACAACAGTGGAGGTTTTTTTGTCAAGCAAAGCTTCCACTGAACTAATAGAAAATTTTAGAGTTCACTCATCACAATGAATGCAGGTTTTATAGAATTAAATGAGGAACGTCACAAACAAGAAAAACTGTAATTCTGAAAAAATCTGAGTATGAAGAAAGCTTCTGATTTCCAATGCTTGCCTTATTAAATTACATAAAATATTAAGTTTAAAAAGCAATTTTAGACCATGCAAATAAACAGCAAAGCATGGCTTATGCACAAGAAAAAGCAAAAAAAGGAAATTGCTTTTGAAGATGCCCAGATATTGAATATCCTCCAAATGTATCTCTAAGAACGTGTTATAAATATACTGAATGATTAAAAATTTTGGCTAAATAAAAGAAAGTAAGAGAGTAATACTTACTAAAATAAGGAACATCAACCAGTTTAGAAATTAAATTAAAATAATAGAACTTCTATAATTGAAATATCAAGATTGAAGTGAAAGATTCAATTTTAAGAAGAAATAGGAAACGTAAAAAAAATAACATGGCATTATTAAATCTGAATAGGAGAATAGTAGATGAAAATGGTGAAGGAAATAAACATCCACAGACAGCTATGAGATCACATTCACCATACAAATTTAGGCATGATAAATGAACAGGATAAAAAAAACTCTTCAATAAATACGAAATTTTTTTAGATTTGATGAAAAGCATAAATGTGCATATAGAAAAATACTGAGGGAGACATAGAAAGTTCTAGACCATGAAAACATGCCCTATACAGAGTTCCTCACAAAAACTCCAAGTAAAAACAAAAACCATGCTCACTTAGGCAGCACATATACTAAAATTGGAACGATACAGAGAAGATTAGCATGGCCCCTGCGCAAGTATGACACACAAATTCGTGAAATATTCCATATCTTTAGAAGAAATAACAGAAAACTTCCCAAATATAAGGAAACAATCTAACATTCAGGTAACCAAAGCATACAGAACACCAAGTAACCTCAAACCAATTAAAAGCACACAGAGACATATAATAGTCGAGAACCCAGAAATTCAGCATAAGAATAATATACTGAAAGCC
>NW_004524846.1:1347263-1349921 GCF_000260255.1 Octodon degus | reverse complement strand
CCTGCAAAGCTCTCTTTCAGGTTTGATGAAGAAGTGAAATACTTTTGTGACAAAGAACAACTAAAGAATTTCATGATGACAAAGCCAACCATACACAGGCTACTGAATGATGTTCTAGAGAGGGACCAAAATGATGAGAATTCCACGAATGAGATCAGAAGCTAACAATTAAATAGAGCAAGCAATTAAACACAGGAGAAAAAGTAGTAAAGGACAACAGGTAAATAACATGCCAATCGTAAGTGAATACATCTCAATTCTAACCATCAATGTAAATGGACTCAATTCACCAATTAAGAGAAATAGACTATAGTAGTGGATTAGGAAAGAAAATCCAACAATATGCTGTATATAAGAAACACATTTAATTCATAAAGACATTCATAGGCTGAAAGTCAAAGGATAGAACAAAATACTACATGTTCCAGTACCTCAGAAAAAAAGCAGGGGTAGTAATCCTATTCTCAAACAGTCTCAACATCAAACCAAGAATGATCAAGAGGAATAAAGAAGGCCAGTATATATAGGTTAGGGGAAAAATACAAGATGAAGAGGTAAAAATCATAAATATGTATGCACCAAACATAGGAGCACCCAACCATATAAAGCAAATCTTAATGGACACGAAAAATCTAATATCCAATACCACAATCTTAACAGGAGACCTTAACACCCCCTTATCCCAAAAAGATAGGTCAACCAGACAAAAAATTAGCAAGGCAATAACAGAACTGAACCAAAGCTTGAAATAAATGGACTTGGTCGACATATACAGTGTGTTACACCCAAACACAGTTGAATGCACATTTTTCTCGGCTGTACATAAGTCATTCTCTAAAATCGACTGCACACTGGTCCATAGGTCATGCTTAAGTATATGCATGAAAATAGAAATTTTCCCATCCATATTATTGGACCACAGTGCAATGAAACTGGAAATAAATGACAGAAGAAACCAGAAAAAAATGCTAAATACGTGGAAATTAAATGTCACCCTGTTTAGCAACCAATAGGTGACAGATGAAATTAAAGAAGAAATTCAACAATATCTACAATTCAATGAAAATTCAAGCACAACTTATCGTAATTTATGGGATACGATGAAAGCAGTTCTCAGAGGGAAATTCATAGCTGTGAACTCACACATTAGGAAAACAGAACGGGAACAAATAAATACCCTAATCCTGCACCTTCAACAACTAGAAAAGGGAGAGCAAACCAAACCCAGAGCCCAAAGACGGGAAGCAATCATAAAGATTAGACCAGAAACTAATTCAATTGAGATGAAGAAAACAATTTAAAGAATTAACAAAGCAAAAAGCTGGTTCGTTGAAAGATTAAAAAAAAAAAATCGATAAGCCCCTAGCTAACCTCATCAAAAGAGGAAAGAAAAAATTCAAATACGAGCAATAAGGAATGAAAAGGGGGTAATCACCACAGACACAGTGGAAAATCAGAAGATTATCAATAGTTACTTTGAGAATCTTTACTCTTACAGAGTAGAAGGCACAGAAGAAATGGATAGATTCCTAGAAAGGTACAAATTCCCACAACTGAATCGACAAGATATAACCACACTCAATAGCCCAATAACAGCCAATGAAATATGAGATGTAATTAAAAACCTACCAGCAAAGAAAAGTCCAGGGCCGGATAGATTCACAGCTGAATTCTACAAGATATTCACAGAAGATGTAGTCCCTATACTCCTCAAACTCTTCCGTGAAATTGAAAAGGAAGCAATCCTCCCAAAATCCTTCCTGGAGGCAAGTATTATACTGATATCAAGACCAGGGAAAGATGCAACTATGAAAGAGAACTACAGGCTGATCTCCCTCATGAACATAGATGCCAAAATCCTCAATAAAATCCTAGCAAATAGAATACAGCAAATCACAAAATGATCATACAGCATGACCATGTGGGATTCATCCCAGGGATGCAAGGATGGTTCAATATTTGAAAATCTGTTAATTGTAGTACACTATATCAATAGAGCAAAAACTAAAAACCACATCATCATCTCTATGGATGCAGAAAAGGATATGGATAAAGTCCAACACTCACTCATGTTCAAAGTCCTACAGAAAATTGGAATAGATGGCCTCTACTTCACTCTGGTAAAAGCCATTTAGGAAAACCCAACCAGTAACATAATCCTAAATGGGTAAAAACTGAAATCCTTTATTGTTAGATCTGGTACAGGACAAGGATGCCCACTATCACCACTCCTATTCAATATAGTTCTAGAATCATTAGCTAGAGCCATTAGACAAGAGAAAGAAATAAAAGGAATAAGAATAGGTAAAGAAGTTAAATTATCATTACTTGCCAATGACATGATACTTTAATTGGAAGACCCAAAAAATTCCACCAAGAAGCTACTAGAATTAATACAGAAATTCAGTAGCATAGCAGGTTATAGAGTCAATACCCAAAAGTCGATAGCATTCCTCTACACAGATAACAAACATACTGAGAGGAAAATTATAGAAATAATATCTTCCACAATAGCATTCAGGAAAATGAAATACCTTGGAATTAATCTAACTAAAGAAGTCAAAGATCTTTTCAAGGAAAATTGCAGTACTCTGAAAAAAGAGATCATAGAGGATTTCATAAAATAGAAAGATATTCCATGCTCCTGAATAGAAAGAA
>NW_004524846.1:1283857-1346638 GCF_000260255.1 Octodon degus | reverse complement strand
TAATGAGAAGTTTTTGCACATCAAAATAAATTACCAACAAAGTGAAGAGACAACTCACAAATTTGGAAAAAATCATGACAAATAAGTACCCAGACAAAGGTCTGCTCTCTAGAATTTATAAAGAACTAAAAAACACTAGAGACCCAAAATTTAAAGACCCAGTCCAGAAATCAGTATCTGAGATGAACACATGCTTCTCAGAGGATGACATTAAAGAAGCAAATAAATATATGAAAAAATTCTCCACATCACTAACCATCCAGAAATGCAAATTAAAACAACAGTGAGATATCATCTCACCTCAGAAAGAATGACTATCATAAAGAAATAACCCAACAACAATAGTGGAGAAGCTGTGGAGAAAAAGGAACCCTTCTCCACTGCTGGTGGGAATGTAGACTGGTGCAACCATTATGGAAATCAGTGTGGAGACTCCTTAGAAAACTGGACTGGAAATCTCATCTAAACCAGCTATTCCTCTACTGGGAATTTTCATGGAGGACCTGAAAACATCATATCATAGGGATATATGTGTGCCTATGTTTATAGCAGCACAATTTGTGATAGTCAAATCTTGAAAACAACCTAGATGCCCATCACTTGAGGAATGGATTTAAAAAATGTGGTATTTTTATATAATGGAGTATTACTCAGCTATAAAGAATGATTAACTCGAACCTTTTTATTGAAGTGTATGCCACTTGAGGATATACTCATAAGAGAAATAATCCAGACACACATGTGTAAATATCGTATAGTTTCCCAGGTATAAGAACTCAAACGAAGAAATACAAATAGAAAGGTATAATACAAGTATAAGGAAAGCAGGAACTCAAGGATTAACTACTTAAGAGAGGGAAAGGAGAAGAGCTAGGAAACATGACAGTGACAAGCCATACAGTTATATGTAGAAGATGGGCAAGGCAATGATCTTGAGAATCTCCAGAAGATTTTTGAATCTAGCAGTAAATTGGAAAGATTCTCACCCTGACTAACTATATATACTGACACCTGTGAACTGAGCAACTGCACTGAAGTTGGCAATTTGTAATTGTAGGTTCATTTTTGGAGTGTCTGTCATTCTGGTCTTCTGAATACAGGTTGCTTGTCATGAGATGCCAGTTGCCGATGTCCTATCTCTCGGGTAGATGATTGTTTAAAAAAAGTGGGTGGTGAATGAAGGCAGGAGACAGGAAAAGAAATGTTTTGTGACTGTCTTGCTTCAAGGTTATAGATGGTTAGATTTTTGGACTTACGTGCAAACATAAGAATTATATAATTCTTTATGCCTATTTTTAAAATATATTCTAAATTTTTAAATGTTTTTCATCATATTCTATAGGGACTTAAAGTTCAACATATCAATACTTGATGAAAAATAACTGTTTCATGTTATGCCTAAGATGTTTGATATTCAGGCAGATAGTGAGGTTAAGCTCAACAGCCTAGATTCTATGGTAATAACAATCAGCTTGTCTTCTGGAGGGTTAACAACCCAAGTTTGCAGTCCAAAATTAGAGAAAAAGGAGGGCCGCATGGAAAGCCAACATTTTGGCCCTAGCCTTCCAAGGTCAATTAAGACTCAGGACATATGTAAACTTGTATTGTAATGTCATGTAACTCAGTTGTGTCCCAAATTTTCTGATCAAGGAGATTATGGGGCCAACGAGGAAAGTTATCAACGATGTAGAGTTTGCCTAAGAAGAATCACATGGAGAGAAAACATTCTCTCAATCTTTCACAGAGAGCACATTAGCCAAGCAATGGCCATGACTCATCCACATACCTGACACTGACAAAGTATCTACAATCTGAGGTATAGGATCTCAGGATAAATCCTGAGGGGATTTCACTGACCTTATCAGACCCCAAAGCTACAACTCTTGTTGCATAGGTCTTACTTAATTTTTTTCTTAACCATCCAGCTGAAAAGTATAAAAGCGAAATATAAGAAGTAAAGTCATGCTGTTACGTTGTGCTGTAGGGGACTCAGGTCAACAATTTCTGACATTGCCAGTCAAGCGGAAGACCCAATACTATTATGGACTACTGGACACTTTTAGAAAATTTTGCTGAGTTAACACACCTATAATATTGAAATAACGGAACTAAAGTAATAAAGAGGATACAAATGAACGTCTATTTTGTGTCTGTGTATTCAAAATGGTTAGGATAGATATACAGTCACATTCTCTTAATGAATAAAGAGATTTGTTCTAATAGTGTTTGTAAATAGGATATCATGTCTCATCTTGTACAGCAATTAACCACTGGGAAGAATGTATGCAATGTGTTTATTATTGAAACTGTCCTACCAATTTGTTTTGAAACTGTCTCGTTGCTATTTGTTTCTCAATAAAAGTATGGAAAAAGAAAAAAAAATCAACCAGCATCATGACACTCCATAATGAAATTATTGAAAGTTGAACAAAAATGAGATTACATTGAAGCCAGACACCTTCCTACTCCCTTGTGATCTTAGTAGGTGGGAGGCTGAGGCAAGAGACTGAACCATTTTGAGCCCAGTCTCGGCAATTCTGTGAGACTCTATCTCCAAATTAAAACTTAAAAAATTAAATAAAGTGGTTGGAGCTTAAAATGGAGTTCAGGACAAAGGCTGTCTAATAAATTTCCACTACTAAAATGTATATTAAAGATAAAAATCTTTCATATTATTAAAATATGGCTTAAGTATAACTTTATATTTAAATAAACAATATCATTTCAGAAGGCATGTATGTCAAAGTCAATGAGATGATGCACTAAACTGACTAAAAGTGAGAGATTTAATGAAGTATTTTTTAGGTGAAAAGATAAGATCTTTATTTCATATATCATAAAAACCATGGAAATTTATTACTAAGAAATATTCCAGTGTAGCAGGGTAAAAGTAACTAAACAAAAGTAACTAAACAAAAATTCTAATGCACTATAAGAAATAAATAATCTTGGTAATATAAATCAAATAAACACTAAGAGAATTATGTTAAATTTATAATACTTTGCCTTAGCAAATGATTCAATGGCAACAATAAAAAGCAATTTTAAAACAATTATGTTGGACATATACTGTATACAGATGAAGTTAAAGGAAAACATAATTACAAAGGAAGGTATCAGACAATAGTTATAGTACATTGATAAATATACTAAATATTGAAAAATCATTTGTCATTAATACAATCTAAAATATTTATTCTGCGAAGTCAGGTCAAGTACACTGTCTGGAGGAGCCCACATTCGTGGCACAGATGTGCAAGGACAGAACTCAGAGTAGCTAGTTTGCATTCAAATTCCCAATTTTGTTTTATAACTGTAGTCTTTACTGCTATGGTCTAAATGCAAAATCATTAGTTACCAAGTTTTGTCACTTTCTAAATTTTGCTTGAGGTTATTACTATTGCTAATTGTACTACTGTAACCAGCATGCCATATCTTCCTTAACCACATGCTCTTCCTTGGGCAATAATATTGGGAAGCACTAGGGTAAGAATCTCACCAACGCCCTACACTGAAAGTCAGAGGACTGTGCCAAATGGAAACCAGCATTCCACTCTGAATCAGTAGAGAAGACAAGATCTCAGGAGAGACACAAATCAAGAACCTCTGACACACAGAAGACATCCCAGAAAAACTGACCCTTTGTACAGTGTCTCTGATAGTAGTGATATAGCAACCTCAATTAAAATTTCACAAAACTTACTGCAGAAATGAAAAGGAGTCCTTTGTGAAATAAAATAAGTGACAAGATATAAGAGTAAAATGCAAACTCAGGCCTGAACACGAGCAGAACAAATCCAGGAGACATCAGCACAAAAGAAATTAGAAATCACACATCTGAAATCTCTGAAATGGTTGCAACTTATGTAAATCAATAACTCCAGATGGGTATAGAGGAAATCAGATCAGAAATAATCCCTCAGATAAAAAGAAATGTAACCATATGAAAGAATTTCTGAGAATATCTAAAGAAGACATTGATTTAAAAAATAGGGGAGCATAGGAAAATGATGGAAGAATTGAATTAGCAATATAGGAGAGAAATAGAATGTATACAATAGATTCAGAGATATCCAGGGATACTAAATATTCCATTAAAAGTTGGCCAAATCATTTGAATGAAACTGACAATGGACTTCTAGACTTTGAAGACATCATTGCAGCTAAAGACCAAGAAAGGAAAGATCTCTTGAAAGCAACAAGCAACCAGGAAATAATAATTCAACAGCTACAAGAAGATATAAAGATGAGCCTCATAAGACTAATAGATGTCAAGATAGAAAGAGTCAATGCAAACAGATAGATTCCTAGATAGGTACAAATGGCCAAAACTGAATAGAAGACACACAAAATCTGAATAAACCAGTATCAGTTAAAGAAATGGAAAATGTAATAAAAAACTTATCAATGAATAAATGCCCAGGGCTTGATGGATTCACAGCTGAATTCCACATGAAATTTAGAAAATATTTAATTCCAGTGCTCCTCAAACTTTCACTTAATTGGAAAAGGAAGCAATACTCCCCAAATCATTCCTAAAGGCAAGTATTACACTGAGACCAAAACCAGAGCAAGACCCAACCAACAAAGAGAATTATAGTCCTATCTCCCTCATAAGCATAGATTCAAACATTCTCCATAAAACACTAGAAAATAGAATGCAGAAAATCATCAGGAAGATTATTCAATAAACCAGATATGACTCATCCCAGGGAGGGAAGGATGGTAAAACATACACAAATCTATAAATGTAGCATACCCTGTCAATAGAGTTAAGAATAAAAAGCACATTATCATCTCAAGAGATGCAGAAAAGCTTTTGAAAAATCCAATACTCATTCATGATAAAAAAAAAACCTTACAAAAAATTGGAATTGATGGCCTATACCTCAATCTGATAGGAGCCATCTATGACAAACCAACATCCAATGTCGTTCTGAATGGACTAAAGCTGAAAGCTTTCTCTTTAATATAAGGTACAAGATGCCCACTGCCACCACTCCTATTCAATATAGCTTTGGGAACATTATCAGAGAGATTAGATAAGACAGAGAAATAGAAAGAATAAGAATTGGAAAAGAAGAAGTAAAATTATCATTGTTCACAGAGGGCATGATACTCTACATGGAAAACCCAGTAAACTCCAAGAGACTCCTAGAATTTATAAACAAATTCAGTACCATAGCAGGAAACACAGTTAGCACCCAAAACTCAATAGCATTCCTCTGTACAACAAGAACCTCACTGAGAGAGAAGTGAGGGTTCTTCTTCAACACCTTCAAAACAGCATCCAAAAAATGAAATACTTAATAATTAATCTAACAAAGGAGGTATACAGTGAAAATTAAAATACTCTGAAAAAAAAAAAAGAGATTCAAGAGAATTTCAGAAACAGGAAAGTTATTCTTTGCTCTTAGGAAGAATTGTCATTGTGAAAAGGTCATACTCCCAAAATTGTTATACAGATTCAATGCAATCATACCAAAATACCATGTACATACCTCACAGAGCTAGAGAAAACATTTTTCACTTGAAATTACATGACAAGACATTAGTGATAAAATTGACAAGGTAATGGCAGAAAAACAGGCCTGAGGATGAATTCAAAAGAATAGAAGAGGCAGACAAAAATATGAACACAGTCAGCCACCTAATCTTTGACAAAGGCACCAAACAGGTCTATTGGAAGGAAGATAACCTCTTTAATAAATGGTGATGACTTTCACGTGCCAAAAACTAAACTAGATCTATGTCTATCACCATGTACTGAAATAAAGTCAAAATTGATTAAAGATCTAAACATTAAAACAGAAACACCAAATCAACTGGAAGAGAAAACAGATGGAAATCCTGAAGACAGAGGAACAGAGAGTTCATGAACAAAACCCAAACTTCATGGGAAATACTTCAAAGAATCAACCACTGGGATTTCATCTGGTTGAGAAGTTTCTGTAAGTCAAAAGAAATCACCTATGGAGTAAAAAAACAACACAAAATTGAGGTAAAAATCTGAAGCACCAGTCATTCAGGCAAAGCACTTCTATGTAGAGTATATAAGGAACAGCAATAATAAAACTACATCAACAACAACAACAAAAATCAGGCCCCCCAAAATTAAAGACTCACTCCAGAGAAAAGCATCTGTGATGAATACACAATTCTCAGAGTAAGAAAAACAACTGGCGAATAAACACATGAAAAAATGCTCAGCATCATTGGTCATTCAATAAATCCAAATCAAAACAACACTGAGATTCCACCTCATCCCAGAAAGAACAGCTATCGTCAATAAGTCAAACAATAAAAAATGCTGGAGAGGATGTGGGGATAAACGAACACTTCTCCCCTGTTGGTGGAAATGTAGACTGGTACAACCTCTACAGAAATCTATGTGACCACTCCTTAAAACTTAAAATTAGACATCTCATTCAACCTAGCTATTCCTGTCTGGGTATTGTTCCAGAAGTATTAAAAATATCATGCCACAACAATATATGTGCACCTATTTTGTAGCAATGCAATTTGTCATAGCTAAATCTGGATATAAACAAATGCCCCTCAACTGAGGAATGGATAAAAGAGATACGAGTTTTACAGTAGTGTATTACTCAGCTATAAAAAAGAGAAACTTAAGGTTTTTATAGGTGAATGAATGCAAGTATAGTTTGTACATATAAGAGCAATAAACAAGATGCACATATGTAAACACTGAAGCTTGTGTGAGAACCTAAAAGAATAAATAAAATCTGAAAGGTACACTAGATATAGAGAAAGGTAAAGAAGGTGGGTATGAAGAATAAATGATTAACATGAATGAAAGAGAAAAGATAGGGAAAGAAAGGAAGGGGAAAAACATGTAAGTATAAACACATTGCAGCTATCATGCTTCTACTGCTAGTTTCTATCAGTTTTTTTTTTTCTTTTTTGGTACCAGAGGTTGAACTCAGGACACTGTGCTTGCCAGCCAGGTACTCATTCTCCTGAGCTATCTCCCCAGCCCTACTAGCTTTATGAAGGTAGCAGTTAATGCTCAAAATTCTTACTTTGACCAGTTTTATATACCAGTATCTGTAGTATGTGCACTACATTTAAGACAGAGAGACAATGTGATATTTACATACATCTGATTTATTTCTCATAAGAATATGGTCTCAGGTGGGAGAGGTAGATCCATGGTTCAGCGTGTGCCTGGAAAGCCCAAGGTCCCACGTGAAATTCCTGGTGTGCAGGCCTCAGAACTTCAGGCACGTTGTGCTGGCCACTGAAACTGGGAATGGTGGTGAGATGCCAGAGCTGGGAGACTGAGACAGGAGGATCACTAGGAGTCAGAGCTGCATAGTGAGAACCTGTACCAGATAAATAAATAAATAAATAAATAAATAAGCATTAATTTAAAAAAATAAAAAAGAGTATGGGGCAGCAAGACAGCTCAGCAGTCTACAGTGTTTCCTTAGGCAAGCTTAGGCAGGTGCAGGGGACTCTGGTTCAATCCCTGGCACAGCATGCTGTGCCAGCCCCTCCCCCAGCATGGGCTGAGCAGGCCACAAGAAAAAAAATAAAGAGTATGGTCTCAAGATACATCTATTTATCTACAAGTATTTCAAATTATCTTTCTTAATGTGAATGGTACTCCCTTGTCTATTAAAAATTCTTTATCCATTCATACATTGATGTATATTTGGGCTATTTCCAAAATTTAGCTATTACAAACTGTGCTGCTATAAACCAAGAGTGTGCATAGACTGCTATGATATGATGTTTTCAGTTCTTTTGGGAGGATACCAAGAAGTAGAATCACAGGGTCGAAGGGAACCTTTAGTATTAGTTTTTTGAGGAATCAACACACTGATTTGTACTGGGTTACACAAGTCTACACTAATATCCACAGTGAAGGAAGCTTCCTTTGTCCCCACAACCCTGCCAACATTTCTTATTCATGGATTTCTTTTCTTTTTTATGTATTTAGTACAGGGTCTACAAGTTCTCACTTCACAGATCAGACTATTAGTGATCCTCCTGTTTACAGCCGAACAAGAGCTGTAATTACAGGCGCACGCTACCACTCACAGTCTCAATCACCCTCTCAGCGCACCTCGATGGCAAGGCCAGCATGGCATGCTGGGGACCAGACCCCAGCTTCTGTATTCTGCCTAAGCAGGCACGTTAGTCCACTGAGCTATCTGACCAACCCCTGGATTTCTCGATAATAGCAGTTCTTTCTATAGTGAGTTGGACTCTCAGCAAAGAAGTAGAAATGACAAAGAAATATGTGAAAATAATGTTTAACGTAAGAGGTCATTAGAAACATGCTAATTATGGTGTGATATTTCTAAGAGACTGAGTTATTTTAGAATCCACATATATGTAAGATAATAGAGCCCTTATTTCTGTGACATGTTATTTCACTTTTCATATTGTTTCACATCACTCCATATTGTAGCAACTGGTAACAATATACTTTACAAAGGCTGTATAAAATAGAGTGCCATATAGTATTCCTTCACTATGTATACCATATTTTCTTTTTTCCCTAATAGACACTTTTCCTTGCAAGTCTAGGCCATTTACATAATACTACCATGACTATGACAATAAAAATTTGTCTTGAATCAATTTTAATTCACTTTGACAAATGAAATGCAGATTCACAATTATATAAGTATTGTGATGTTTTACCTGAGGAAACTGGAAATTTAAGAGAATAATTACATTATTACTATATAAAGATTGCATTGTATCTCAGAGAAGTAGATACTTTGCCATGCAAGTACAAATCCATTGTAACAATTAGTTTACCAGAGAACATGTCATGTACTATAAAAGTGATTAATTAACATGTAAAAATTAGAGGGTAACTCAATTATCATGAATTATACTATGGTTCTTAAACATAAAGTTCAGCATTAACATTGATACTTGTACAAGAAGATATATTGTTTCAAACAAAGTAGAAACAGATGAAGCTTTGAGTGAAATCCTCAAGCCTCATGTCATGCAATCCTATTTTATGAAGAAACTGACACAATCTGAGAAGAAATCTCAGGACATGTAAGGATTAACTTTTGAATTTTAAAATTAAAATATAGTTTTTATTCTCCAATAAATATTTTGAGGGAAAGCTTTTTAATTAACATAAGCAAACAGCACTGAAATTAAAAATATGACTGAGAAAAATCTCAAAATTGCATTTTATTTTCATAAGTCATGAATGATCTAGGATGGGACTAGGGAGATGGCTCAGTGGTATAACACTTCTCTGGCAAGTGCAAAGGCCTCAGTTCAATCCCCAGTTCTGAAAAAAAAAGAATGATCTAGGTGATTTAATCTTCTAGAATACACGCACACACACACACACACACACACACAATTATTTTCTCATTTGGAAACAACTTACCACATCAGGCAGGGGTGTTGCTCTAAAATTAATAAAAGCATGCAAGAAAAATTCCCAAACCTGCAAATGTCTGTATAATAATTTATTTTCCTTATGATGTTCCAGGGATTCATTCCTAGTTTGAGATAATATTACCAAGAGTATAAGCTTGTATCCCTATTGAGTACAGATATTTGTTTAAAAATCTAAAACACACATAACCTGGAGTTTGAAATAATTGAAACTCTATATGAGAATTGAAATATTTTAGTATTCTTTAAACTGTCTCAATATAACTCTACAGCTGTGCAGAACAATAAAAGTAGCCAACCATGTATAAAAATCATTTTCGAATTAAATTTCTATGTTGTAGAAAATAGGACATTTCAAGCCCTAGTGCTCAGGTGGACCATCAAATTCAAGTAGAGATAAAATTACTGAGAAATTATAAAAATGTGAAATTAGTTCATTGATCTTTTTATTCTCACCAAATATTATTCAATATGAATATTTTATGCCTAGACTTGCAAAACTTAAGGGTGAATATTAGCTCATTGAATGCTTAGATGAAATGTGGGCTCACTATTGGGGTGTGTGTGTGTGTGTGTGTGTGTGTCTGTGTGAGAAAACCCTTATGAAGAAATGATGCTCACACTCAGGCACTGTGTGCAATCAAGAAGTTTTGCATAGGAAGTAGTAAATGAAAGGAAAACAATAAGTGTAACACAAAAGCTGTTTAAAGTAAGCTTACATAATTGTTTCCAGACTTAAAAGCATTAAATTAAATCTATTTCCTTACTTTAGTTCTTCATTATACCATCTGTGTGCTTGTGCCTATGTGCATGGACATACATGTGTGTGTAGTTGTTGGTAAAAGTGACACAAATTTCTTATAAATAGCTATGATGTAGAGGACACATAATATAAATATATCTTCTTATAGATATATAAGATAGATAGACAGAGGGAAGGACAGACAGTCAGATAGATAGATAGATAGATAGATAGATAGATAGATAGATAGATAGATAGATAGATAGATCTCTTGTTAAAACTGACCTGGAGTACTTAAACCCAAGAGCTGTTGGAAGCTTTGAAGTGGCTGGAGCCTGGTGGGCTTTGTTTTTACCACTAAAGACATCAGATATTTCAGGGAGTTGTTTTTAATCAGGTGTTTGTTGAATTGACATCTTATCTCTACTTGAGTGATTTTCACTGTTTTCCAGGAAAATGTAATTTTTGACTGACTTAAGATTTTAAATTTGAAAAAATCTAATATTAACTGGATATAATGGTGAAAAGTAAAGATAAAAAATAAGGGATCTCATCATATTGAGGCAAGGGAAAAATAAAGAAAAATGGGAAAAGCTTGAAAGAAAAACTTCACTAGAAACATGACTACTAATAAGAAGAAAGGAATAGAGATAGTTCTTTACTTCATTTAGATTGTCTAAGTTTGCATAAAACATATAATTAAAGTACAAAATCCTGCTGCATGCCTTTCACAAGAATACTTGTAGGCAAAGATCATAGTCCCAAATTAGGCAACTTTATACTATATAAGATTTCTTTCAAAGCGGGGTTTTACAAATAGATCTTCAGGGGCTGGGGAGATAGCTCAGTAAAATAAATCCTTGCCTGGCAAGCACAAGGTCCTGAATTTGATCCCTGGTACTGTAAAAGAGAAAAAATAATTAAAAGTAGATCTTCAAAATAGAGCTATTTTATTTTCTACTCTCAACTAACCACTCAGGAATATACCTAGAATGATAAATATTAATTGAACAGTATTAACAATGTCATACCTAAGGAACCTGAAACCTATAAACATTTTGTAAGTACATATGAAATATTAATAATTGACCATACACTAGTCAGAAAGATTCAAAGTGTCTGAAACATTAACTGAAATGAAAGTGGAAATACCTTACTTAGTCTTGTTTTATAAGAAAATGGTCATCCATTGATAATCCATTTAATTGACTTTTTTTTATATTTTCATTAGGATATTTAAAAAAGATTAGAATTGACATATAGTGTATTTTTATTATGCCATGTGCTTGTCTATGCACTTGAGGCCATTCATATAGGTAATTAATATTTCTTTCTACATGTATCAATGACTGTTAATCATCAGCATGACTTTGCATTTTTTTCCCTTGGCAATAAAGGCGTTTGTGGTCTTCTTTAGCTATGTCTTTAAAAATTTACCTTTAAAATAAGGCTATTATGGGGGCCTGCCCATTAGCTTAAGGCATCCTGAGCAGGCCAAAAGAAACATCCTCCAAAGTGAGCTATTGTGTTTTGTACTCAGAAATGATCACACAGGAAGATAGACAATATATATAAACTGAATGATATGTATCCTGTTAGTTCTTCCACTTAATGGATATTAAGTAAAATGACGTGTGTGTGTGTGTGTGTGTGTGTGTGTGAAAAAGTGTACACATATATGTTCATATGTATATTTGAGTGTATAACATAAGTACTTGTAGACAATTTGAGAAAAGTAAAATCTGGAAACGATAAATAACATAACGGTTTCTAGATGCCTTAGTTATTTTTCTATTATTGCTGAGACAACATACCTGACACCCAAAATTAAGGAAGGAAAGTATGTTTTGCTCACAGTCTGTGAAAGTTTCAGTCTGTGCTCAGCTGGCTCTAAGGCAGAGTGGCACGTGGCAGAGGGCAACAGTTCGTGGTGAGGAGACACAGCAAAAGCAGCAAAAGCAAAAAGGCATGAGAACAGAGCCAGCCTCTTTCCCTCTCTTATATTGTACAGGATGTACCTACCCCAGGGTGGGTGCAACACTCCCACCCTTAGTCCCAGCATTGGATCATAAATCAACCACAAACTAGAAATTAATCTGCATAAGGCTTTGGTAAGGGGGAGCATCTAGACACAAACCACAGCACTAAATGATGTTTTGTGGCTTTTTTTTAACTTGAAGGACATAATAAAATCAGCCAACATGTTAGTACTGTTTGAGGTCCTCCTCTTTTAATTCTGTGAATATTATTTATCATCATTATGTGTACCAGGCAATTTCCATCCCATCAAATATTTTATTTTACAACAGAAGTAGTGGGTATTTTCTCCAGGGATCTTATATAGCACCAAAATGTCACCACAGGTCCCTTGATAATAACAGTTCTCCAACAAATCTGGTAGGGAAACTTCAAAGTGGGCTACCAACACTGAACTGGGAAAATGTATTGTCTCTCCATTTTGATATGTCTGTGCCCTGTCCAAATAGAACCATATTTGATTCTTGGAGTTTATTTTGCAGCTTCAATCTCAATCCTAGGGGCAGCAGTTACTGCTTCTAATATAAGCAGTGCCCTTGTAGTCTTATACCTAGTCACTCCCTAATTAACCATCCCATATCTTTCTGATGATACATCAAGTAGAATACAAAATTCCACCAAAAAATGCCCATATTATTAGCCCTGGAGTCGATGGTTATGTTACCTTTTTCAAAGATAGGAACTTAGCAGATGTGATTGAATTAATAGTCTCAAGTTCTGCAGCATATTATGATTTATGAGCACGGATATTGAATGTAATTAAAAGTACTTTTATAATCAAATGTTTGCATACATTAGACAAAATAACATGGCCAGGACAATTGACATTGTAATGAGGTGGTAACAAGTCACTAAAGCCTGGCAAACTTTGAAAGCTAAAAGAGAAGATGCACTAACTTTCTTCTAAGGCTCTCAGAAGAAATCAGCTTGTTATCCACCTGAAGCTAAAAGTGACTTCTAAATTCTGGCCTCCAGAAATTGTATACAAGTTTGTTGTAGGAGTAATATGTAAAATCAACATAAATCTAATAAAATACTTTAAGTGTTTATGTCCCCATAAAATACAAGTGACATAACTCACAAATAATGCAGAGAATATACTGCTGTGCCTTTGCATTTTCAGACCAAAAAACAGCCTCCTGTGCACGGACTGTAGAAGGCTGTGGCTTCCCTTGTGGACATGCTCTTGGGAAGTGCAGGACTATGATGATAAATCAGAGCCCTGAATATCAGTGGCAACTAGAAATGTGTCTCTACCCACTTTCAGGATCTCTGCATCTTCACCTTCTCCCTGAATGGCTGCCTAAATAAGCGGCCATTGCAGAATATAATTTATATAACCACATACATAGGTTTTTTGTTACGAAAATCATATTTCTCTAGTCAAAGTTTACAGGCCCAGAAATTGGCTAAGCTTCAGAAAGCTGCTATCGGACAATAAGTTTAGTGGTGTGACTGTTGTCACCTAGTGGATGATCAATTGCAAAGTTCTTTTCACTTTGTAAATTAAATAACCCTGCTAGCTGGCAATCTGTTTGTTTTTTTTTTTTTATACCACTCAATCATTTTTATAATTCTTTTCAGGTCAGACACCTGGCTCTTGCTGTGAACTTGAAACTCACTACAATAATAATCCCTTCATGGATTTTGAGGATAGAGGTAAATTTACAATTTCCTTTATAATTTCAGCATCAGTAATCCTTATTGCTAAAAGAAAACACAGCTATGTAATACTTCTGATTATCAGACGTGGCAGCACACAGTAGTTACCACTAAATGTCCTGTTCTTCCTGATTCCCCTCACTAAGAGAATCCTTCTCACATTTGTTGGGTACATATAGGCTTATATGCTCTTCCTACACTTTCCAAAAATAGTTTCCAGTAACATATTCATACAAATAAGACCACTTTTCTAAATCTTTAATCTCTTCCATCCCTATTTTCTTTATTCACTTAGCTCTTGCCATACTGGCTAGCTCCAAGTTTTAGCTATTGAGTTTTGCTGCTCTAAAGATAGGTCAGTATGTGTCACTGAAATATGACAATATTATTTATTTTAAGAAGATATCTGGAAGAGAAATATCGAGATCAAATTGAATTTTTACTTAATCTCCTATAGTGGCTGTACTAAATTACATTCCCACCAACAATATAGAGTGGTACCTCTTTGCTCACAACCATGCAAATATTTGTTGTTTTTCAAATAAATAACCCCAAATGCCTCTACAATGGACTAGGACTGTATAATGAAGAATGATACACTTGAGACTCTTGTACATAAATAGATGTATTTTGAGACCATACTCATATGTGAAATAAATCAGACTCACACGTCATATTGGTGTGAGAAACTGAAATACTAAATAAGGTCTAGAGTGTATAATAGATATTGTGAAATTCTAAGTAATTGTTTTAAAGGAAAAAAGAACTTGGAGGAAGAGGAAAAGAAGGAATGGAAAGGAAAATAATGTATGTTGGTTATACTATTAGTGTCTCTTAGTTCATTGGAAGGAAGGTTCATATTCATATCAATTGAAGAACTTCTTATGCATGTATCTTGTGCTTCCTGCTTTGAAGACAACAAAATGCAATGTATTAACTATTGTTATTATCCTATTATTTTGTTATGAATTGTTTTACCATTTTTCAATAAAATAAAATAAAAGGAAGAAAAAAAATCTAGCAAAAATATTTTAAAAAGTTCAAAAGTGTAACATATTATATTCGCCCTGTCCCCTGCTTCTTATAAGTAACTGATTAGGCATATTCCTTGAAGCTACTATACATATCTTTATTGCCAGATTGCTCCATGAATAGTAAGTGATTTTATCACTCTTGAAAATAGAAGTATAACCATCTTAAAATATAGTCAAATACAAAATCAAAACCAGAAACTCTAGCAAATGTGAATTCAGAAATAACAATTCAGAAAATATATTAACTTTCTGTTCTTGTTAAAACACTTTTCCTTCTAGGTTTAGATAAATCAGAGTTTTGTGGAACAGAAGATTGATAAGAAGGTATATAAGTAAGTAGATATATAAATAGTAGACAAGAAGATAAAGCTGAGGCAGTTTTCCAGCTTCTTTTGAAACACTGTTGAGGGACAGTGATGAGGAGAAGTATAAACAATATGTGAAACTTTGAGCAATGAAAATATTGTTCTTGGGCTGGGGAGATGGCTCAGTAGAATAAGTGCTTCCCTGGCAAGTGCAAGGGCCTGAGTTCAATCTTCGGTTCGGCCAAAAAAAGAAAAAAGAAAATATTGTTCTTTTGCATGAAGGAAAAATGGTGAAACCTTGCCATTGGAATTGTGTATGCTGGGACATTCTGAGAACCTCATGGAGCCCCAGAAGATCGGATGGTGCAATTGCTGCCTAAACTCATAGACTTGAGTATCAGATCAGTCAGTGGTACCTGTGTTGCATGAGCCTGAATACCCTGTGAGGAGACTGATGTCTCAGGCCAAAGACATTTAGGTAGAAAGTGTCTTAGTTGCTTTTTCTCACAGCTGAGACAAAATATCCAGCATCCAAAGTTATTATCAGCTGACTCCAAGGCAGTGTGGCTTGGCAGAGGGGCATTACAGAGGAGAACATTTGGTGGCCACAAGACAGCAAAAGCAACAGGGAGTGAGGGACAAGGCTCTTTCTGCCCCTTATACTGCATGAAGGCTACCTTCCCTAGGTTAAGTGAAACACTCACAACCTTAATTCTAGCCCAAACTATGCCAAACCAGTCAGTGGATGAACTTCCTAATCATACACCCTTAATCCCAGCATGCCTAATTCTACCATTGCACCATGGATCAATCACACAGTCTAGATTCAGCCTCCTTAGAAAATGCCCTGAGTAAAACTGCATGAGGCTTTGCGAGATGGGAGCATCTAGACACAAACAATAACAGAATGAATACATTTTTTCTTCCTTATCATCTTTGCTCTATCTAGAGATTTAACAGATTTTATGATGCCCACCTCCAAAAGAAAGGATAACCTGCTTTATCTAGTAGATGAATTCAATGTTAATATCATCCAGAGTCTCTTTCCCCCAAACACCTAGGAAAAAAATTCTCTGGATATACTCAAATCATAATAATTACTATCAGAGTGCTTATTTGAGGCTTAACAGGGTAAAGTCATGTGTTTCAAGTAAATATTTCAGTATCAGCAAATGCTGTCTGAGCCACATGTATGTTCTAACCACTTTGATTACAACACTGACGGTACAAAACCAGGCACAGTCTCTCAACACTGGCCAGAATATGCTGAATTGCCCCACAAGTGCTTTAGAAACCATGATCCTTGTATTCTCTAAATTCATGTAGATTTTCCACAAATGCATTACATAAAGAACTGGCTTTAGTATACAGGCTAGATGATAGGAGGAGCAGATGTGGGTCGTCTCGCAAGGATGCAGCTTCAGCTCAAGTTGAAGCCCAGAAGACATGCCCATAAAAATGAGAACCATTTGCCATTCTCAGAGGATTCAGGGAAAACTGAGGTTCCAATGCCAGTAAGTACTTTGTTACATAATATTCATCCCTTGTCTCAGGATCATACTATTCCCAAACCAGAACAAACCTTGTAGGAAATTTTCTAGAGTAAGTTATACGTTTCCCTTTTCTGTGATAGTCTCTTATCCAAGTCTTAAACTAAACCTTTACTTTTTTCTCACCCTTGAATGCAGGAATAAGATGGATTTTTATGTACTTTTTAAGGAAATCTCAGTTTTATTTTTATCTTTGTTAGGTTGGAGATGTGTTGTTCCTGCTCTACCTTCTATTCTCTTTCTCTATACATTGATTACCAATATCAGTCAGCTGGTTTAAAAATACTTATATTTAGGTATAAACAATTCCAAAAGTCCTAGGATACAGGTGTAATAGTGCATTTGTATCCACATATCTCACATTAGCATGTCCACTGAAAGGTTTTGCAGTTGTATCATTACAAAATTTTTAGTGCCATCCATACTCTGTCAGCACCAGCGATGTAATCATTGTTGACAGCTTTACAATAGGTGACTCTGCTTTGAAATCTAAAAGAACAAATATGTAAGTTGCTCATTTCTGGCACAAACTGGCAATAAGTTGGGAAGCCTGGGAATGATGCGCTAACTTAGAGAATCCATGCAGCTCTTTTATTGAGAAGGACTTTTTGACTAGCTGAAAGCATCTTAACTCATCTGAGGTGGAAATTGAACTGGAAAGCAATTGCAACAGAGGCCTTCCTCAATTTCATCAAGGGCTTTGGAGCTAGGATATCCCCTTAGAGTTTCCTCTAATTTGAAATAACGGGGCCAAGTGTTTGTAGCCTCCATATTAACCAGTTATTGACTATGGGCTTCCCTAGAGAAAGGACAGCTCATTAAAAAAGATATTAAAATTAAGCATGAAAAGGTGAGCAACTTTATTACTCATAAAGTAAATTCAGTTCATACCACAAGAATGACTAAAAATAAAAAGGCTGATACAACAAGTGTTGTCAAGGATCTAGAGTAATTAAGAACCAGTGTACTGTTGAAATGAGTAAAAATATACAGTATATTTAAAATATTCTTTGATAATACATTCTAAAGTTCGATGAATGGACAAGCTGAAAGAATTTGGTTTTCTTTCAAATATGGCAGGTGTGCTTATTCTATCAGATATTCTGTCATACACACTTTGGGAAGTGGAATGTGGTGCTGGGAATCAAACCATGTCCCCTGCGCCTGCCTAAGCTTGCCTATGCAGGCACTATAGACCACTGGGCTATCTTACCATCCCCAGTAAATGCATTTGAAGATGTTAGAAGGTTGTGTCTTCCATAGTTATATAACATATAAAGGATAAAGTGGAAATATCACACTATTTTTCATTTATAAGTAGTTTGAAAATATCAAAATTCAGTATTCCTAGCATTATACTCAAAACATATTACTGACAGTGTAAAATGATACCAGTCTTAAAGAGGAAGTTTTACACATAATTTATAAAATTTCTGCCAAATTAGCAAGCATAAATATCAGTGAGAGTTATAGGAGACAGATCTCTGAGAAACAACTTGGGAATTAGGGGTTGGGAGCAGTATTTTGCATTCTAAATTATGTCCCAGGTGTTGCTGATGTTGTTTTTACATATTACGTTTTGTTTTGCTTTTAGCAAGCTATATTTTAGTGGTGCCTGAGACTTCGTTTGACTTCTGAGAATTCATGGTATGTGCACCTGTGACTGTTTCCTTCTGAAAAAAAATTATCAAATTTGAAAAAAATACATTTTAAAAGATTTATGTTTTGATGGAGAATGCATGGTAAGCTGTGTGGTGGAAAATTCCCTCATACTGGTTTCAAATTAATGATGCAGTCCACAATCCCTCTACCTCCTCAAATCAAGCAAGCATTGTTGCTCATCTTTATCTTTAATTTATAGATTTTTTTAGAAAAATTAAATTATTCAGCAGTGGGAGGCACATGTACAAACTCTCCATGGTGAATTATTCTGTATTACAAGCATGTTCCAGTGAATTTATTAAGACTGAAAATAGGAAATGAACGCAAATCTTTATGTTTACATTCTTTATTCAGCAAATGCCTGGATATTGCAGAGCCTGGTTATTTGTTCTATGATAAACATTATGAGTATGTGATTATATATCCCATTAAAAATAAACACTTTTAAGCAATAATGAATCCAGTAGGTATTATTACAACTCTAATGATTCAGTGATGAATCAAAGTGTTTGTACAAGATTATAAAGCCATACTGCCTTTTATGCAGTTTCCAGATAGTATTTGTTGATATTCAGTATCATTGACCGCAGGAACATAAATCCTTGCTATTCTTCAAAGAGAATTTCTTGCTTCAAGAATTCTAGTTAACTTT
Source organism: Octodon degus (assembly GCF_000260255.1). Classification (NCBI taxonomy): domain Eukaryota; kingdom Metazoa; phylum Chordata; class Mammalia; order Rodentia; family Octodontidae; genus Octodon; species Octodon degus. The sequence continues at coordinate 1,327,589 of NW_004524846.1, read as the reverse complement.
TTACAAGAAGAGGAATATTCTCCCAGATACGTGAGGTGAAGGCATTAGTTTCAGCAAATGGCCAGTGAGAATTTGTACCCAGCCTCCTACGGATTAGACCGAGAGCCTTTCCATTCACAAACAATTGAGATAAATGGAAATCCCTGGAAAGTTTGCTCGTTTAGTCTCTGTGAAATTTCTCACTTTAGTTTCTCCTGGCAGCTAATAGATTTTATAGTGTTATTTTTCTACATGAGAACGCTTCCTAATTAAAGTGATGCTGTTTCTTATACAAAACTCAAAGGTTCTGTGTCTGTAGATACTCAGATTCCCTGTGTCCCCACTTTATAAATTTAGAAAAAAAAAATTGTTTCCATGTTCTCCATCATTTTCCAATGTATCTCCATACATTGCAGTCCTCTTCACAGTGACATGTATTTGTGCAACACAAGCTAAATATAGAATGAAATCTTGCATTCTCGATGTTATGGTTTGTGTCTAATTGTCTCCTCAGAGCCTCATGCAGTCATGGGGTGGCTTCTAGAGTTTGTGATCAATTCATGATCCAATGCAGGGATCCTAGATGCGAGTACTCCACCTGCCCTGGGATAAAATCTGCATTCAATATAAAGAAGGTAGAGAGGCTAGCAGCTGCTCCATCCATGGCTCCTCCCTCTGCTCTTTGCTGCTTTCTGCCACCATGAACTGCTATCCCCTGACATGTGCCACTCTGCCTTGGTGCCAGCTGAGTATGGTCTAAAATCTGCACAAACTGTGAGCTAAATGCACCTTTCCTTCCTTAATTTTGGGTGTTGGGTATTTTGTTTCAGCTATGAGAGAAAAGTAACCAAGACATCAGACATGTGAGTATGGTTCACAAAACTCAGAGAATATGTCCTTTGATGTCACTAGTCATGCAAAGAAAGTACGAGTGAATTTTATCCTTATATCCAAATATTGGACTTTTCACATGTTTCAAGTAGGAATTACTAATGAACTTACAGAAGAATATATATTTTAAGAATGATTGAATTTTAATCACACTCTGTCCTTTGTGGTCAATTACGCAAAAGGCTCATTGCACATGATAGCAGTAATCTTTGCTTAGAGAGCTGACATAAACACAGTAATGCCAAGAGAAATTACGAGTTATTATCTTCAAGTGAAAGAGTATTTATAACATCATTTATGCTTTCTTGAGTGTCTCCTAATTTCAGAGATAAGCTTTGAATAACTAAAATTAAAATAATTCATTCAGTTTGCTTTTTTGAAACAGGCTCTTGCAATGTAGCTCGCTATGTAGCCCAGTTTGTCCCCAGACTCATGGCATTCCTCCTGCCTCAGCCTCCTAAGAGCTAGGATTACAGGTATGCACCATCATGACTGATTAATTTATTTATAGTGTACTGGACATTGATTCTAGAATGTTATTTTGTTATTTCCACTTAACAAATACACTTTTTTCAATAGGAGTCATGAGAACATGGTTTGTGAAGATTAAATGACTCCACAAGTCAGACCATATTTCATGTGAAACAAAGCAGATGAGTATAAATGATTTTAAAATGAGAAGTAGTACCGATAAACTTTTCCAAAGTTATATTAATCTAGTTGACTTAACTCTTTTATTTAGAAAGTTTCAGTTTTTATTTTTTGAAATTACTAGTTATGGGTTTGAATTCACTAAATAGTCCAGGCTGGTCTCAAAGTCATAGAGATCATCCTGCCTCAGCCTCCCAAATTATGGGATTACAGGCATGTGCCACCACATCTGGCTAGCCATCTTGTCTTAAATAGTATTAAGCGCATATAACCAGAACCTTTAAGATGACTGTGGTTTCCTTTGGTTAATATTTAAATACAATATTTTCATCCCCTTTGAGATATTCTGCTAGGAACAGAGAATTGTTTTAACCTTATGTATAGAGATTCCTAGAAAAAAATGGTTTTTCAAACATATTCCATATCCTCTTTCTTGTGAGTTTTACATTTCTATTTTTGTCTTACTTCTTTAAAAATGTATCACTTTCTACAACTGTTTTACTTTTGTCTCCTTCTCCTTAATATTTTATCAATAAATATATTTTTCTTTGTTATTCCTCTCCAGAGTATAAAATATAGTATACCATGAGCAACAACTTAAAATTGAATTTTACATGTGTGAGGTTTAAAACTTCTTACCAGGAAACCTTTAAAGTGACTGTGTTTCACTTCTACACCAGTGTAGTTTTACTCATTCTCATTTTCTGTCTGTCCCGTTCAACACCAGAAATACCCATAGGATTCCACTATTATACAACCATGAATGTATTGAGCCTTAAACCTTCATTATTTCCAGTCTACATAATACCTAATTCTTCTCTAAGACCCCAAAGTCTTTCTTAGGCTTTCTAAGCATTTTATGACCACTAAGATTCTCTCCTAAATAGAGAAAATCTACTCACAACTCTTTCCTGCAAGCATTCACTATTGGTTTTTAGCTTTTAATTCACTCTTTCTACGAGTAAACTGGACCACTCATTCACCAGAAAAATTCCTAAGCTATGTGGAAATTATATTTTTAAATTTCTGGTTAATTTTAGACAAAATTATTTAAAGTTAATCAATTCTATCCAAAGTGTCCCAATATTATCAACATGAATATCTTCATCATTTTCATTCTTCAGAGTCAAAAGGAAATATAAAGATGTTTCCTTCTATGAAATATAAGATGTTTCCTGTAAGAATTTATACCAAAATCGTTATCATTGCCTCTAAATTAAATCTTTCCTAGTGACGCCAGAAAAATAAAGGAATAGGATGCTGATGCTACATAACTTTAAAATACATTGACTCTGTTCATACATGCATGTGCAAATCAAAGGAAGAAATCAAAGCTATGAAGCAAAATTATTGGGGAAGTTACTTAACTTGATTTAATCTAAAGATAGCTGGAAAAACAAGAAACAAAGGCTGAATGTATCAATTCAGGACTCCTGCTAATTTCAAAAAAATTGAGAGAAATAGTGCTTACAGTTGTAAGGATCATGAAAATAAGGTTTGGCTTCAGTTTTGAATACCGTTTATATGATAGACCACACTAAGGACAAAGAGCAGACACCTTCCGTTTTTATCTTTCTCTTACTTGTAAGAGTAAGCAACAGCCAAAGCATTTCAACATTTGTACAGCTTCTCCAAAATGCTTCTTGTTGCTAGAACCTCAGTGTCAGCCCTTCAGAAATTAAATGTGTTTTCTAAGAGACAGTATTTAGTTTACAAGAATTACTACATTGGTCATGTGTAAGGAGGCTGGAAAACTTTCCTTTCACTACAGTCAGGAAGATTATGTTTGTCCTTTGCCTATCTTTTTTGATCAAATATTTTAGAGAGCACTGAAATTACGTTTATTTTATTTTATTTTTTGTGTTCTTAGTACATGGTTTACACAGGGTCTCACTGCATAGATCAGACTCATAGCGATTCTCGTGTTTTCAGCTTCTCAAGTGCTGGGATTACAGGCACATGCCACAACAGCCTGTCTCAATTACTATCTCAGCGCACCCTGGGGTCAGGGCCGGAACAGCATGCTATAGATCGAACCTTGGTCCCTGCTCTTGCCTAAGTAGGCGCTTTAATCCACTGAGCTATCTGGCCAGCCCTTGAAGTTATTTTAAAGCAGTGATGTTGGAAGAAATATGTTTAAAAATACATATTTACATGTCAATAGTCTTGTGAAGATTTCCTCAAGCAATTCTTACAGTAGATTTTCAAATAAATTATTTTAGCTGCAATTAGCCTCATCATTACAAAGGTGTTTAAAGCTTGAAATATGTTTAGATCTGCTGCTATTATTGTTATGAATATTACTGGTATAATTTTATGATTGGTAGCTTTTTACTTTTAATTTTACTGTACTCCTTTATTTGATTCCGTTTTAACGGGTTTTTTTTGTCCTGGAACACCTCCTCTTTCTGATGGTCTATTCAGTCTTCTTATATTTGTTCCTCTTGGCTTATAAAATATATTCTGCTTCTTTTTGAGTTCCTTTTGATTTATTAAACCCCACTTGAGAGTACCTTTTTTTTCTTTTATTTAAAAGAATAATTATCAACATTTTTCTATTCTTCCCAATGGACTCTATTTTAGTTTTAACATTTTTAGGAAGTTTCTGTAATAAGGTTTCAGAACTTTATATTAAAATTTATTACTTCAGCCTCTAAGGCATGTTGGAACTACTCATAGAATAAAAATAATTTATGTGTATTTCCTTGTGACTTACATACAGCAGTTAAATGGAATCCTGTTCTATAAAGCTGCAGTGAAAATTACTCATTTCCTTACGTCTTAACCCTCAAGTACTCACATCTTCAGATTCTGTATTATGATGCTTTTGTTAGGGTTTTTAACAAGCAGCTTCAAAAATGTAATCCATTGAAACCCATTTAATGGATATGATTTGTAGAAAACTAGCAGCACATTTCCATTAAACATAAGGCATTATTATTCATGGTTCAGGAAGATCAACTGTCATTCATAAATTTTAGAGGCAATTTGTATGATTAGATTTATCAAAAAGGTTGTTTGTTTTGTTCCCTCTGTGCATGTCATTTTAGCTTGCTTTGCATTATTACCGATTTCCCTGTTTTTATTTTGTCCTGCCCTCCTCCTTTTGTTTCTGCTTTAATTTTGTTGTTCCTCTCCCCACATCGTGGTTTTGTGCTTTATTCTATGTGGTATGTGTTGTGATTCAGGACAGTTTTTTTTCTTTTCCCCTCCCTTGAGCTTTAACGTCGTGCTCATAGGGCCAAATTTATTTTCTCTTTCACGTATAATTTTTAAGGGAAGATAAAAATCAGGCAAATAAACGAAAAAGATCTTTCAAAAATTTTTGACTTATTAAAATGAATATTTTTAGCCAGTTGAGCAGCATTTGAGAACAATATTTGTCAATACAGAAGAAGAAATTTGAAATGAAACTGATAAACTAGATTAAAAACAAGCTAACAAACTCTATATTCTAAATACTATTATTATTATGATGATTTTCTATTCTGCAGAAACAACAATAACAACCACAAATAAACATCTAAGTTTACCGACCTGGTCCTTCACAAAAGATATCAGACAATATTAAAGGTACATCAGAGAGAATACTGTAAAGTTCTCAATAGTTGTAATAGATGATGCTATTGTACACACATGAAACACAAACCCTGTATATCAAAATTGTTCACAAAAGGGCCAGCCAAATAGTTCAGTGGATTAAAGCTCTTGCAAGCAGGCACAAGGGCCGGGGGTTCAATCCTGGGCCTGCCATGCGGGCCCCACCCCCGGGGTACACTGAGATGGCAATTAAGACTGGTTGTGGTGGCAAAGCCTGTAATCCCAGCTCTTGGGAGGCTGTAAACAGGCAGATCACTATGAGTCCTATCTAGTAGTAAGACCCTGAACCCCCTGTAGACCCTTCCCTAAAATACAAAAAAAAAATGCTGACAGTTTTCTTAATCTTTGTCACCTCTCCACATTCTCCACCAATTGCATAGATTGAAGAATATAAAAGCATTAAATTGGCTTGATTGGCTGAAGCCTATAATAATTACTATCTCCTCCCTGCCAAAAAGCAGAAACATGAGGAAGTAACAAAGTCAGTCACAAGCAGAAGAGCTTCATAGCTTCAGACCTTACCCTGAGGGACAGAGCTCACTTTTGCACCCAAACCTGAACTCAAGGTACTATAATTTTTAACACAAGACTCCCAAAAGCAGGTCCCTAACTCATCTGCTTGGTACCCTGAACTGTGAGCCTTTGCATCTCTAATTGAATGAGGTACTAGTGAAGATCATGGCGTTAAGAGAATAGAGAGAAGGGGAACACTCTAAGAGGAGAGTTATTCAACTTTTGTGAATCAAAACATCAATATTGGTGTTTCTTTGGCACTGAACAAAAATCTACAGGATCACGTATTGCTTTCTGGAGACTGAGATGTAACCAGAATGCAACAACATACAGCTAATTTTTGTAGAGAATTAAAATCCCTTTAACTCCTCTTCAGCCCACATGATATTTTTTTTTTTTGTGGATGTTCACATATTTTCATATTTTTTTTGTATTTTAGGGAAGGGTCTAGAGGGTGTCAGGGTCTCACTATGTAGATTGGACTAGTAATGATTCTCCTGTTTACAGCCTCCCCAGTGCTGGGATTACGGGCACGCTCCACCATGCCCGGTCTACATATTTTCATCTTAATGTTTCCTAGTTTCATACTAAAAATTACGTATTTTCTGAGAAGGCAGGTTCTTTAAGCCCTTTGCTACATAGTAATTCAATTAAAATTTCCTGGCTTTAGGGCCAAAAATTACAGATCACATCTTTCTCATTCTTCTGTTACCTTGTTCCAGCTTACACAGCTATCACTTTGTCATTTTTTACTGTGTTGGTAATGAAGAAATGAGATAGATGGCTTTGGATCATTCCACTTAAAAGTAAGATGGAGGGAAAAAGGAAAGTGCAATAGCTGTCCTTGTGAGTTTCCATTTTTGTTTTAAGCCTCTACTAATTCCAAATAGCAGCTTGAGTGACTTGAAGGTTAAGTAATGTACACAAGGTTGAAATTAAACAGAAAAACACTACCATTTGACCAAGTGGGTTGTGATGATAAAGTTTTGCATCCCTTAAGAGCAGTTATTTGTGCAAATTCTCAAGAATTGTGAAGGTGAAATTTCACCACACCTGCAAGTTAGCCTGCCAGACTTTCATGGGTCCTGAAGAACATAAGGCTCATGAGAAAGAAAAGATGGATTTACATAGCAACGGCACTGTGATTCCCACAGCATTTTATTGTAGCACTTTAACTTCTAAAGTATTATAATGTTATTATAACTTCAACCACTATTGGCACAGTGTGAAGGAGAGAGGGTCAGGTGCCGCCTGAATATCGAGTGAATTCCATTGCAGAAAAATAACTCAGAGCATATGAAACTAAAAAATATATTTTAATGGATATTAGGCATGTTCCAAGGGGAGACATTATGCCTGTCTCTTGGATTTTTTTTAGCACATCTTGGATTGTTTTCCTTAAAGAGGTGCTATATTCTCCTTATTCCAGGTTGTTTGCTGTGCAAGTATCCTTTGTAAGGTAGTTTAGAACAAACTAAGTATCTCTGCTTATAAGATATGCAGAAATGCAACAGAGTCAAGGAGACTACTGTGCATCATTCATGCACCACTTTGGCTTCTATGACATTTTCCCACAAGGGTCCAAATCCATCACAATTCTGATAAATCTGACCAATGAGGAAGGGGAGGAACTCTGTCAACTTGGATGAGGCACAGCTTGCAGTGTAGACATGTTCAATACTTCCAAGCAAACTGACTCCACCAGCTAAAATAAAGATATACATAAATAAAATCTACCTAAGAAAGTCACGTAGCATCCTCCACAAATTGCCTAATCTTTCCTTTTGGTCTTAAATATTAATATAAGCATGACTGTCTTTAATAACCATTGTGTAGACCCTGTCTTGTCCACAAGCAGTCTTCTCATCCTTAGTAATCCGGATCAGTGAGTTGATGTTTCCTAGAGGAAACTTCCAGGACAGAGGTGAGGCCACTGATTATCTTAGGTGAAGTCAGAAATGAGTTTAATATAAAGGTTTTTTTCATTAAGTGGATGACTCTATTAATGGATAGAACCACCCAGCCACAGTATATAAATGTTTATCCTTCTAGGGCTCTCTTCTATGTAATAAGCCGTACTTTTTTTGTGAAGAAATTGCTGTGTTCATGCTTGTGCTGCCTGCTCTACTATTTCCTTAAGCATTTGCAGTCGTGTCCTATTCGTACCTGAAGCACAGCCGTGCATTTAAGACATAGGCAGGGTAATTTTAGCTTAGATATAGTTAAGTCTAAGACAGAGGTGTAAATCATGACCCTACAAAATATGATTGTCTATAATTTCTGGGTTTCCCAAATAGTCCTTACAAAAATCTGTAGTACAAGGTGGCAGTATCTTCCATAAACCAAGGTATTTTCCTACTCGGAATAACTATTTCCCAGAGTCTTTTTCTGCAGTAATATAGGTCATCATTATGCTGTCTCTTTTCTTTTACTTCAAGGGTTTGGACATAGTACTGTCATTTCAGATCTATAAATCAAAGCTACTCACTCTGATTGTTTTAATTTCCCCATTTTCCAATCATTCCATTTACACAGAAAGCTTTTCTTCAAAAGGACCATATATTCAAGAGAGAAGTGACTTTACATGAACTATTCGGAAAACTTATATTCCCCACTTTGGTGTATGTAAGTGGAAGCCACTAGGGTGTCTCTTTCAGCAGTGTGCTCCACCAGGTGGCTGTTATCCTTGGGACAGTCAACCACACTACTCTAATAAAAGAATAAGGCAGGTAAAATTCAGACCATTTTAAATCTAATAACTTAAATAGAAACTACACCAATCAGTTGACTGATTCACTGGTTAAAAGTAATATATATCCTGGCAAGACACAGTGGAGCTCCAAATTTTAAAAATAAGTCTATAGAACTTCTAATTATTTTCTAAGTAGAGATGTAAATTTGTATGAGGCTGCTGCACTCAGTGACCAGTTTCCCTTACTGATGTGTATGGACCAGGAGAAGATGAGAAAGACTGGTTTTTGAGGGCCCATTTTATTTTATTTTTTATATTTTTAAATTTTTCATCCTGCCTCAGGTTTATTTATAAAAAGACCATAGGAGGACACCAGCCCCCCACAGATGGCACCGCAGGGGTCACACCAGTTCTTCTGTTTTTACATCAGCAGATAAGAGGCTTTTACTGTGGAGCCTTCATGGGGGTCTGGGCATCTTTGGGAACCTTATTTGGAGCAGAAGCTGAGCCTGGGCCTTGGCTGGAGCCTGGGCCTTTGGTCAGCAAGGCCTGCCTGGGACCCTTGGCAATGCAGCCCTGGATATGCTTCCCAAGCTTGGGATGATGGGCAATTCGGGCAAATCGAGTGAGCCTGCGGTTTAGTCCCTGTGCGATGATCTTGGGCTTGACGAGGGCTTTGATAGCCTCGGCGCATGCACTCTGGCCTTGGCACTGTTTGCTTGCAACATCTGGAAGCCCTTCTTGGCAAAACGCATGTTCCTAAGGAACGTGGGATCTACTCCCTTCAGAGATTCGTATCTTTGTGACTGAAGTTTCCTGACCCTGTTTCTGTGACATTTGGGGGGCTGGTTATGGGTGGTGTGTTTCTTGGACATAGCCATAACTGCACTGTAACCCGCGCCTGGCTAGTGCCTGGAACCTGAGGAAGAAAAAGCCTGAGGGCCCATTTTAGTTCCCCCAACGGTGAGCCTGTATTTTGTAGAAAGCGTAGACAATAAATCAAGCAGCTTGACTGTCGAATGGTCAAAAACTTTGACAACCCAATGCTAACTTATGTTGTTATAAAATGAAAACCACCTCTGAGAAAGAATGATAAGCCGTATACCTTTGATTTTCATTTTGCTTTATATTGGTATGTGGTTTTATTTCTTTGCAGAAGAAAAGTAATAAAAATCTGGTGGCCTAAGACTCCATCTAAAAGGTTAAAATTGCTTTTAAAATATGCATGCTTTCAAAATCTTTACCAAAATACGAAACTGTCAAAAAGTTTCTTCTCAGTGGAAGAATGCGTATTGCTATGAGTTTCTCCATACAGTTGTACCTAGGTATTTTAATAATTTTTCATATTCAAGGAACAAGGTTCTGAAGTTTTAGTCAATACAGTCTGTATATTACATTCCCAAGAACAGAATAAATATACAAAATGTACATTCCCTGCTTCAGTGCTTAATTGATTTTAATTGTACATACACACTTCAATTAACAGAGCACTTAGAATTTGTCTGGTCTTTTTCATTTCTCTTTTTTTTTTAGTTTTTCATTTTTTATCTATTTTTAATCAATTTTATTGAGAAACAAATAGCAATGAAACAGTTTCAAGACCAATTAGTAGGACAGTTTCAATAATTAATATATTGCATATTGTTGTCTTTATAGTGGTTATTCATAGTACAAGATGCAGACATGATATCCTGACCAAACATTATTAGTACAGATCTTTCTTCTCATTTAATTAAGAGAAAGTAGCTGTATATCTATCTATCCTAATTATTTTGTGTATAAAGATACAAAATGGTCCTTCATTTGTACCCCCTTTTTTCTTTAGTTTTGTCAGAGATGGGTATTTCATTGCCATTCAAATATTGTAGGTGCATGAATTCAGCAAAATAATCCGATATAGTCCACTAGTCCATAATAGTAGTGGGTTATCCGTAAGACTGGCAATGTCAGAAGTTGTTGACTTGAGCCTTTTACAGCTCAGCATATTAATATGGCTTTACTTTTTATACCTTGTTTTTATACTTTTCTGCTGTATGGTTAAGACTGAGATTAAGCAAGACCCATATAACAAGAAATGGAACTTTTGTATCTGATAAGGTCAGTCAAGTCCGCTAAGGATTTACCTTGAAACCCTGTACCGCAGTGTGTAGATCCTTTGTCAGTGTCAGCCACATGGATGAGTGAAGGCCATTGCTTGACCCATTTGCTCTCTGTGAAAGCCTGACTCATCCACATGGCTGACACTGACAAAAGATCTACAATCTGAGGTACGGGATCTCAGGATAAATCCTGAGGGGATTTCACTGACCTCATCAGATCCAAAAGCTACAATTCTTGTTGCATAGGTCTTGCTTTATCTTGGTCTTAACCATCCAGCAGAAAAGTATAAAAACGAAGTATAAGAAGTAAAGCCATGCTGTTATGTTGAGCTGTAGGGGACTCAGGTCAGCAATTTCTAACATTGCCAGTGAAGCAGAAAACCCAATACTATTATGGACTACTGAGCTCTTTTAGAATATTTTGCTGAGTTAACACACCTATAATATTCAAATAATGGAACTAAACAAAAAAGAGCTTACAGATGAATGTCCATTTTGTATCTGTGTATTCAAAAGGGTTAGGATAGTTATATAGTTACATTCTCTTAATGAATAGAGGGATTTGTTCTAATAGTGTTTGTAAATAGGATATCATGTCTGCATCTTGTACAGCAAATAACCACTAGGAAGAATGTAAAATAAATAAATAAATAAATAATCCAACCCTCAGGAAAAAAAAGGAAAAAGAAAGCCTGAGAGAATATTTTCTCTCCATGTGACTCTCTTTAGGCACACTCTACATCATCAATCACTTTCCTCTGTGTCCCCATAATCTCCTTGATTAGAAAATTTGGGACATAACTGAGTTGCAGGATGTTACAGTACAGATTCTCCTTTGTCCTGAGTTCTCACTGACCTTGCAAGGCTAGGACCAAAATATTAGCTGTCCTTGTAGCCCTTCTTTTTCTCTAATTTTCGGTCTGCAAACTTAAGTTATTAACCCTCTAGAAGAGAAGCTTAATGATATCATTAAGCCCATATAACATGGGCTGTTGAGCTTAACCTCACTATCTGTCTGAATATCAAATATCTTAAACATAACATGGAACAGGTATTTTCCATCAAGTATTGATATGTTAAACTTTAAATTCCTACAGAATGTGAATAAAAATTTAAAAATATTTAAAAAATAGGAATAACCAATCACATATTTTTTACACAGAAATTTAGAAATTTAACCATATACAGCATTGTAGCAGGACAGTCCTATCTCTCAAAGTTAAAAAAAATTAGATTTTTAGGTTTGATATGCTTGTGTAATAATCGTCTCATAATAGATAATTGTAATTTGGAGGCTATAAAAAGAAATTGGGGTATCTTTGAAACTGTAATACCTGATTTAATCCTCTTTCTAGACTCCTGATAGACTGGATAATTAATGTCCACATTAACTACAAGTGCCGGTCAAATAGCTCAGGGTATTAAAGCACCTGTTTAAGCAGATGCAGGAGCCGGTATTCAATCCCTGGCCTGCCGTGCTGGCCCTGCCCCTAGGGTGCACTTTGATGGTGATTGAGACTGGATACGGTATTGGCCACCTATAATACCAATTCTTGGGAGGCTAAGCACAGGCAGATCACAAGTTCAATCTAGGTAGTACACCCTGTAGACCCTGTACTAAAATACAAGAAAAAAAAATGTAGTACAGAAGGGGATGGAGATGTAAGTCATAGTGAAGATCCTAGGTTCAATCTCAGCCATGTGTATGAGTCACGGCCAGTAGTGTTAGAACAAAAATATTAGGCTTCTGTCCGCTAATGAGGTTGTGGTAGTGAAGTCTTCATGGGTAGGATGGGTACCATTGAGGCAAATCCCCACCAGATTCCCTCGCCCCTTCCACCATATCGAGGAGGTGGCCTGAGGTAAACCAAGAAGCACATCCTCAAGAGCGAGTGGATCTTGGATGTCCCATCATCCAGGACTATGGGAAATGATTGTTGTTTAGAACCCACTCAGTCTGTGCTTTTCTGTTATGATCAGACTAAGATACCTGCAGAAGGCAATGTCTTTTTCCTCCATTCCTTGCTAACACACGGAGGGCTCCAGGCTCTATTGCTGAATTGACTGCACAGTTCCTCGGCATGGTTCACTATCAATTCACTTCGCTCACAGCCTCTTAATTGGATATAGAGACTTTCACCTTTTTTTCCTAGAAATCCTCCACTTACAAAGTCAGCTTCCCACAGTTTTATGAATGTAGGAGAAGGAAAGTAAACCCTAAGTTAAAGTGAAATCAATTCATTACTTCCACAAACGGCATTAGCCCAGCTATTGGCATTTTCCTGTGTTGGCTTTCAAACATTTCCACACACAGTGGGTAGCGCTACAAGATAGGAATGTTGAGCTGAGGAAAGCTGAACCCTTCACCAAAGAAAATAATCACATGGGCAGGCCAAATAGCTCAGCAGATTAAAGAGCCTACAAGCAGGCGCAGGGGGAGGGAGTTCGATCCCCAGGCTTGCTGTGCCGGCCCGCCCCCGGGGTGGGCTGAGACGGCAATTGAGACTGTGCATGGTGGCGCGCACCTGTAATCCCAGCTCTTGAGAGGCTGTAAACAGGCAGATCACTACGAGTCCAATCTATGGGACTCTACTATGAGACCTTGAACACCTAGTAGAACCTTCCTTAAAATAAAAAAGAAAAAGAAAGAAGGAACAGAAAAGAATCACGTGCTTTGTTCCAAGGAAAACCCTTTCTCCAAGGTTGTAGGCAAACCTGCCCTTACTTGTGTAAATAAAACTCTCATGGCTTCCTAGTTCCTTTACAATGTAAATGTATAAGAAGTACATAAAAGGACAGCCAGTGCTTCTGTACTCAAAATGTATGGAAACGTGGAAATAATTGATATGTTTATCAACAGACCAGTAGTCACACACAATGGAGTACTCTTCAGCCACGAAGAAGGATACATTTGAATCATTCTTTATGCAAATTAATGCACCTCGAGACCATGATGTTAAGCGAAATAAACCAGATACACAAGCTTAAATGCTGCAAAATTCTTATACATAAGAAATCCAAAATATAAGCAAAGAATGAGATAAGAGATAGATACAGGGAAGAAGAAAGACAAATCTTGTGCAAATAGGAAGAGATGAGGTGAGGGGAGGAAAGGAAAGGGAAGGGGAAAAATGAGCTGTGCTATTCACATGTGGCAGTCCCCGGAGAGGGATGTGGTTTCCCTATACCTCAGATGTGTGCTAACACATAAGAGTAGCTTAGGGCACCTGCCTGGCCAGCACAAAGTCCTGAGTTCCATTCCTGGTACCAGAAGTAATAAAAAAAAAAGAATTTAACAATGTAAAAGCAGAAAGGAATGTAACATTCACGGTATTCATCTCCCAGCATGTAGAGGAGCTATCCTTGTGAAGATGCGTTGTGTCGTCACCCTGAAAGGATCAAAGGATGTCCACAGAGCGAGTCACATATTACAGCTGGGCACTGCTGTGAGGAAGTTACACAGGTTTGAAAGTGAGAGTTACACTTCAGCTTCACAGCTCTCAGGCTTTCAAAATCAAACTTGGACAAACAAGTGGCTCTCTGATTTGCCAGCCATAGATGGATTCTCAGCTTCTGAAGCATGTGAGACAATTCCCAAAAAAAACCTCTCTCCCTCTGCCCTCCCCCTCTCCCTCCCCTCCCCCTCTCCCTCCTCTTCCCTCTTCCTTTCCTCCTCCTCCTCCCTCTCTCCTTCCTTTCCTCCTCCCTCTCCCCCCACCCCTACACCCTCTCTCTGGTATTTAACTGGATAACGATGTACTTAAATAAGTGATAAATGTTTTTGTAACATCTATAGAGTACAGCTATTGGAAACCATTTTAGTTGACATTTCAGTCAAAAGTTATATGATGAATATTCAGGATTTCAATCAAGATATTTAGTTTGATAGCATGTAGTTTAATCATGAAGTTTCTGAGCTCTCACTAAGCCCCAATATATGTAAAGTGACAATATTAATTATGAGTCATTAGCCAATTTTTTACCCAAATATTAATAACAATGGTTGTTATAATTGAATTGTGTGTCATGAGTACTTTGTAATGATTTTTTTCTCAACTACATACTTCCACAAAAAATATCAACCTCAAAAATTTTCCCTGTATATTTCAAATATCTATATCATTAATATATCAATCAATAACTGTGTGGACCAGATCTTGAAAAATTCTGTAATTTATTGAAGCTGGCTGTTTTTAATGTATAAATTGGTTTAAAATGACATATTTCAAAACAAATACCTATTGCTCTAGGATCATAGCTTTATCATGAATTAATTATTCTCACCGTTATATCTGCTACCCTATTTAGTGATGACTAAGAAACTATATTAATTTTAATAGGCTAAGAATAAGATAAAAATAATTTTAGAAGCATTTGCCTAATAATCTTTGTAATTAGGGAACAGACCATAACAAGCTAAGAGAAATGCCAAAACAAATTAACCTTTAAATAAAGTAGGTACTATACAGTAAAATGGTTTAATGTAGATTTTAGCTAAAACATAAATAAGATTTATAAGAATATCCCTATTATTTAGAATGAGAAAATTTCATTCAACCAAAATGTTAATTATATTATTAATAATAAAGTACAGTTGGAAAATAATAAGCTTTGTTTAATTTATTCACTAAGATTTGGAAATAATAGAAATTTCTGGTGTGGCATATATTATAATTTATTAAGAGGAATTTAATTTCCTACAGGTAATTTTACACTTTCTCTTAATATTTTTGACACTGAAGGATGGATCGCACACCAGTTAGACCTGGGACTATTTTACACTATTTCTTTCTTTCTTCATTTATTTATTTTTGGTGGAACCAGGGATTGAACTCAGGCCCTTGCACTTGCCAGGAAAGTCCTTATTCTACTGAGCCATCTCCCTGGCCCCAACTTTACACTTCTTAAGACTGCTGCCTTCAGCAAAATCTGGAATCAGTATGTGTGTTGCCACTCATTATAAGGGTAAACTGGATGGACAGATGTTTTGAACTTTTTTGAGTCATATTGCTTTATCCTTTCATTTACTACAGTCCAAATATTTTGGGACCTAAGTAGATGACTTTTTCTTTGCTTATATCTTTTTATTACTAATATATTTGTAGTATGTACGATTTGAATGAGTAGTCACTCAAGAAGGTAGTACTGGTTTTTTTCACCAATGTGATATTTGCAAGCCTTTAACATTTACAAAAGTGAAAGAATTAGGAAAAGACAAGGGATGGAACTATCAACTGGTACATTGTTTTAGAAATAGTAAATGTTTTATATAAAATTATTTAAAGTATAGCAACAGTTTTGATCATAGATTATAAAGTGACAGGAGAAAAGATGTTTCTGACAACTTTAGCTCTGACCCACTTTGAAATAACTGGTTTGAAATGTTTATGAATTAAATTGGATAAATTACTGGCAGGTGGCATTTACAGGAAAATTTCATAAACATTATTCCCAATTTCAGTGATACAGCACTAACTTGGGGGTTCTGGTCTTTTCCATTTGCTTGTGTCACACTAACCACCTCTCTGTTTCATTTATTTTGAAATAGTTAAATTTTAAAATGCTACTTAAGCAAGCTAGATAAAAATGATTTGATGCTGATGAAAGCCTGAGCAAGCCATCCACCTTTTTATCTAACACTTAGGCATCTCTAAGTCCATTCATAGGGCCGGGGAGATGGCTCAGTAGAATAAGTACTTGTCTGGCAAACGCAAGGGTCTGAGTTCAATCCCTGGTTCTGAAAAAAAAAAAAAAAGAAAGAAAGAAAAGAAAAGTACTCTAAGTCCATTCATCCTGAGTTAATATAAGGACATGATCATAGGTATGTGCACCTGAAGAAGCACAAAAATATTAATATCAAATTTAAAAATGTTGGTGGCATCAAAATGAAAAGTTATAAGCTAACAATAAAAAATTAAAATTAAAAGCCAGGGTGGTTGCTATCAATTTATTTTTAATTTCAGAATAATAGAATTATAGAATAACATAGAAGGTATTTGTGCTGATAATATAAATAAATTTCTACTTTACAATAGAAAAAATCATACAAATCCATATTTTAGCTTTTTTGAAATAAGTTTACATCATTGCAATAAAACTATCAAGTGAATGTTTCAAACTCATTCTTATATTGAATCAAAACAAAAATTTTAAGAAATTCTTTCTGCTACTTAACTATTATTCTGAAATATGCTGAGATTTTTCCATTTGTGAGATAAAAGATTGCATAAATAAAGCTATTATCAAACTCAATGTTATCTAGTTGTGTAAACTTTAAGCAATAAACAAATATAAATATCAGCAAGAGTCACACAACTGAGAAACATTGTCAAGTATTTTTGATTAACAATGTGAGATAAATGATGCTGACCTAAGGGAAATGTAAAAATTCAAACATCTAAGTATAACTTTAAATTCAAATCAACAGATTTCTATGTTGCTATATTTTGTCAATATTTTTAGATTATGAAAATTCAGTTAGATGATTTTTTATTCAAAACCATTCTATGGAAAAGTTAACTATTCTAACATCAGGAGTCATTTATTAATTCTCTGTTTTCATGTCCCTCCAATATCAATTCTTAAGCTCTGATAGTTCTGATTAAATCAAACAATATAAACCTTGTGTCAAAATTATTATTATGTTGTAATTCATTCTCTGAAGCTCAAGTTAGGGTGTGTAAGTGTAGGCAATGATACACTAGAATATCTTTACAACATAAACTTTCACAAACTGAGGTACTAAGTACTTCCACAGGAAGAACCTTGAGGAAGGAGAGACAAGATTGGTGTGTGCAGTCATGCACCAGGGCAAAGGGAATCCTACCCAATCACTTCGGCTTACATATCTCTAATCATCATTTAAATAAATAAAAGTAAATGTAACTTAATTATTTTGACTCATTATTTCATCTTCCAAATTTTTCACTTAAATATAATTAAAAAACAAATGATCCAGTTGTGAACTTGGAGCAGTTTATTATTGCTGGTTCCTTACATTTTTATAAAAAAATTCATGATTTCTTACAACACTGCATAGCTTATTCAGCACAAGTTTACTGTTCCCCTCTACCTTCTGGCTGCTTACCTACAAGATTATGAGTTCACCAAGGGGATGCTTACACAAAATTGTCTGCATGAAATAAGTCAAGATTATTCCGCATCTCTCATGAAAACTTTCGCTTCTGGGGGTTGGAGGATTTTTCAATTCCCTTTGGTTTGCTCACAGATGTATTGTCAATATATGCATGTTACTGGGTGAGGAGGAGGTGAAGTTGACAGAGATCAGGTAAAATAAAAGTTGAAATTAATATAATATATCTATAGCCAACTGCTTTTTTTTTTTTTAACCAAAATACCAAACACAGACATTAGAGTATGGAGAATCTTTTTAATAAATGGATGTGAGAAAAGTAGATTTCTATGCATAACAGAGTGAAGATAGATTCATATTTCATCACCTAGAAAAATAAACTTAAATGTGTTAAATATGTAAAATTCTTTCAAAGCTACTACAAGATCATTGGGAAATGCTTTCATCTGGGAAAGATTTTGTGACTATGATTCCCTGTGCCACAAAATAAAATATTGAAAATAGAATTACATCAAACTAAAAATTTTCTGTGTATTAAAGGAAATAAGTAACAGAATGAAGAGACAATCAACAGAATGAAAGAAAATATTCAGAAAATATTTAACAATTAATGAATATCTTTATAACACAAAAAGAATTTAAAAATCTAAAGACTATGCCTGGTACCACAAGCCTTCCTGGCCCTGCACCTGGGGCACACAGAGACAGCAATTGAGATGGGTTGTGGTGGTGCACCCCTGTAAGCACTTGGGAGGCCGAAAACAGGAGGATTACTATGAGTCTGATCTACACAGTGAGACACTATAGACCCTGTACTAAATACATAAAAAAAATTAAATGTCTATAGACAAGTAAGTCAAACTAACTTTTAAAGCTGAGCAAAATAGTATGAATAAAGATTTCTCAAAAGACAACATATAATGGCCAATAATTAGATGAAAAAATATCAACATCACAAATACACAGACATATAAATGAACATAATAAGATAATATCTCATTCCAGTTGTTAGATGGATATTAACAAAATTCTAAACAGACAAATACTTAGAAGGATGTTGACAAAGGAAACATTTTTATATACTCTTGTTGGTAAAATAAATTAATATAGTCATTATATGGCTGGGGAGATATCTCAGTGGTTTAAGCACCTACCTACCAGTGCAAAGACCCAGGTTCGATCCCCAGTACCACATGTGGTGCCAGCCCCAGAACCTGGGGTGTGTGATGCCAGCCCCCAAATTGGGCGTGGTTGTGCATGCCTGTAATCCCAGCATTGGGTAGGCTGAGACAGGAAGATGAGAAGAGTCCAAGCTGTGCAGAGAATCCTGTATCAAATAAATAAATAAATAAAATAATACAGTCACTAGGGAGGCAGTATGAAGATTTTGTCTAAAACTAGAAAGAGAATTATCAAGTGGCCAGTCATCCCACTACTTGGTATACATGCAAGGGTAGGAAATCAAAGTCAGCATGGCTGACAGTTGTTATAAATTGATTTGATTAGAATAAGAAATGCCTGGGAGACCAGTAAAGCACACTCCTGGGTGTGTTGAGGGCATTTCCAGAGACGCCTGGCCTGCAGGACAGCAAAAAGAATGAGCAGGATTCTCCTTGATTATAGGTGGCACTACCAATGGGGCTGTAGAGCAGCTGGAGCAAAAGGAGAAGAAAAGACAAGTCTGCTGCATTGTTTGGAAGCTGCACGCACCCTCAGTAGGTGCGGCTTTTGCAGCAGTTCTCACCTGTGCAGGTCAGACTTTACATTTTCCAATGAAAACTCATATAGGTGTCTCTCTTGCAAACTTATAGGCCTTCAACATCAGACTGGCACTGTGCTGTTAATCCCTCTTGTTCTGAAACTTCTGGGTTCATGGGCTGAGAAGATCCTATATCCTTCGGCTCTCCCCTATGTAGAAGGCCATTTTGGACTACAGACTAGCCTGCTCTGTTCCATGAATTTACCTGATAAGTCCTCATGCAAATATACATGCATGTGTATGCATGTGTGTGCGTTCTGAAAAACACGTATAGACACTTCAGGAAAAGAAAAATAGTAGGATGCTTTTCAACAGATGGTGCTGCCTTCAGATGACTGACCATAGAGAATGTTGTATATTGCAGAAAATCCAATACACAGCTGGGCCTTGGGATCAAGCTTACCCAAGCAGCAGTATGCCATGCTAGAAACATCTGGAAGAGAGTGACCAGCACTATACATACGTCTAGTAATCGTAAAAGCCAAAGGTAACTTGTATTAATATCAAGAGTTCTCAGTAAATTTAGTATTAAAATATTTACACAAGTTTTACTCCTCTTGAAATATGTATACATTTTGAGACTTTTTTTCCTCTTCCTCTCCATCTATCCCCCTGTTGACCCTATTCCTCTGGACAACCCTAAGCCGATGTCCATTTTAGAAATGGGAGTATTTCTAGAAAAATAGAATTGTACAGATGAATATTTTAATCAGTTCAGTAGTTCCTGGAGTTGGTTGTCTAATTTTGCTGATATATAGATGTGGCATGGTCTTGCCTGATAATACAGACTACTAATAATCGTTGTATAGATTATTTAAAGAAATGAGCAACATAGAACCACTCAACATTCATAATTTACCACCTGTGAGATACAAGAAATTTAGTACTTCTATAAATAAACATTCAAACATTTTTGGAAGAATAAGGAATATAATGATATTGGCTTTTTGCTTTCAACATCTTTGAACAAAGTAATAAAGGAAAACAATGAGTTGAATGATCTTGAGTATTCAATTTCCTAGTCTCACACACACACACACACACACACACACACACACACACACACGATCTAAAGGTATCCAAGTGTTTTCTGAGGGAGATTTTTCTCCTTTAACTACAGAGCTGAAGTTACTGAAATCCAAACACAATTTCTCATAATTTGCCTAAACTATGTTGTATGTTTCAGTCTCAGCCTTGAAGAGTATCTGCGTAAAAGAGAGGGTGTTGATCAAAATATGTGAGTCTCCACGAATTCAGATGGAAGGAACCTAAAGATTCCTATAAAGAAGGCCAAGCCCATTATGCTAAATGCTGATGAATGTATTCCACCATAGAAAGAGATTCTTCCTCTATCAATGGCAGGAGCATCATTACCTTAACACCTGTTTTGTTGTCATCTTCACATATACCTGAATAAACCCAATCTTGTTCAATAAAGCACTTGAAAGCAGTAAAAAAAAAAAATCCTTCCCACATATAGGTTCCAAGTAAAATAATGCTAAGAATTGTCAGGACACACTGTCAGTGTCCACCTTTTCTCACAGGCTTGTAACCAGGCTTACATCTCTAAAGGTCTTTAGAGGTAAAGTGCACAGCCTCTACCATGAGGAGAAACTTTTTGCAATTTTTGATTCTTAGAAGCAGAGATCTAAGTAACAGTAATGGAAATGGATTTTGAAGACATTTGATAATGGTGGTAGAAATATAAATCTGGGCCCATTAAGGAGAGATTCTTGGTTTAATGTCACAGTCGATTAGGATTTAAAAAGTGCTACTAGTTTATTGGTTCGGTTGTTTGAAACACAGATCAAAAGATGGCCCGCATGAGTTAGACATGTCTGATATTCCTGGTACACTAACGAAGAGGGCACTCAAAGCTCAGAGAAATGGGATTTCTAGAATATATTTCCTTGGCAAATATACCACTCTGGACTAGGAGGACCCACATAATGTACTCTTACCTCATAGATTTCTTTTTTTTTTTTCCCTGTATTTTTTAGGGAAGGATCTACAGGATGTTTAGGGCCTGTACTAGTAGGTATTCAGTCCTACTAAATAAGACTCAGAGTCCCCTGCTCCTGCTTGCAGGCGCTTTAATCTGCTGCGCTATTTGGCTGGCCCTCTTAACTTACAGATTTCTAAAGGAAGCAAGCACCAACATCCCTGAAGAGTTCTGTCATTGCTGAGTGTAGACCATGGGCATTCCATTGGGAAAGTTGAATGTGATGGATACAGTTGATTCCCGACTGGCAGGGGTCAAGGAGCAGCACTGAACTATCAAAACCAAGAGAGGTGAACTTACTTTAAAGGACAGCAAAAGTGTATCAATGATTGGAATGATCTGACTCACATAGACCTATAGAATTGACTAATTAATCATTGTTGCTCCACAAATAAAACAGATAAGAAGGCTACTAAACTTATATTAAATCTATGTAAGCAAAAACAATTTCACAGTAAATGGAGAAAAATCCTATGTCCAATCATGACAATAAATAATCACAGCCCTTCAACCAATTTCCAGATAAAAACTCTGAAGCCCTGTAATGAATCACAGGGCAATAGGAAGGACCCTGGTACACCACCAAAAAGTTATGCTGCTAATGTTCATCTACCTCTCCCTTAAAGGGACTTTTGGCCTTTTAACACATGCATTGGGGAAAAAAAATAATCAGACATTTCTAGGACTGGGCTGGTAAGGTAGTTCAGTGGAGTAAGTGTCTGCTTAGGCAAGCACAGGGACTGAGATTTGATCCCCTGCATCACATGGCTCTCCAGCCCAGCCCCTAGGGTGGGCTCAGCTGGCCACACCCACACAATAAAGATCGGAAGAGCACACGTCTGAACTCCAGTCACGCCGCAACATCTCGTATGCCGTCTTGTTTAGGCAAAGCACAGGGCCGCAATTTGATCCCCTGCATCACATGTTGCAGAAGCCTTACCCCTGGGCACACTAAACTGGCTACCGAGACCAGGCTTGGTGGATCAAGTTTATAATCCCAGCACTAGGGTGGCTGAAAACAGGAGGCTCACTACGAGTGAGATCCTGTACCAAATATATTTTTAAAAAGAAAGAAATTTCTAGGACTGCTCTACATTGGATAAAAAATAATATTGACTGCAAGAGATGTAAAATAACATTGTGGCCTTTAGTTAGATAAGAGTTCTGTGAAATTCAGATGAACAACAGAATTTAAGCATCCAGCTCACAGTAGATCCACTGGGTCCCTGTATCCATCCTGTGGTCCTTTCCCTAGTCCCACAATATATCATTTGCATAGATATGTTTAGTACTTGGCAGAATACAATTTTGCTTTTCTAACCTGGGAGAGGGCTATTATGGCAGAAAAGGCCAAAGGAAAATATTAGAGTTACCTTTCTAAGGAAGAATATTAAATCAGAAGTGATAGCACATCCCCTGAGTCCTGCGGTGATTAGTGAGAATATCACGACTCTTTAAGTGAAGAAGTGGTCCAAGGGCCAGCCAAATAGCTCAGCAGATTAAACAGCCTGCAAGCAGGTGTGGGAGCCAGGGGTTCAATCCCAGGTCCTGCCATGCTGGCCTCGCCCCTGGAGCACACTGAGATGGCAATTGAGACTGGGTGTGGTGGTTTGTAGGCGCCTGTAATCCCGGCTCTTGGGAGGCTGTAAACAGGTGGATCACTGCAAGTTGGATCTAGTAGTGAGACCCTGAGCACCCTGTAGACCCTTCTTTAAAATTTAAAAAAAAAAAAAAAGAAGTGGTCCAAAAGCCTATGACTCCTACTCCTGTTTTACCACCTTCTGTTCCCAGTGTTCACCTATGGTCTCAGAGTATTTACCTTGTGATCAGTTGACAGAAGAGAAGATAAGGAACTGTTTTATGGAAGATTTTGCATCGTATGCAGACCTAACAGTGGTCAGCCACAGCACTTCAGTCTTTTTCCTCAACATCCCTAAACAAAAGTGATGAAGGGAAATTCAGTGACTAGAAACTCAGGCAATGCACCTGGTCACACATCTTGCTTACAAAGAAAATATTAGCATTTGACTCTATGCTGATAAGTGGATGGCATTTTTTTGTCTTAAAAAGACAAAAGAAAGATATATGAGTGATACATTTATGATACATTTATTTGGGAAACATATATTTATATTCTTCATGTGAGTGAGGAATATAAATATCTATTTCCCACATACATGTACACCAAAAGTGACTTCGGCAGATGATTTTAACAGCCAAGAGTAGCATGACCCTTTCTGGAGAAAATAGTCACCCTCTTTCCTCAGCTGGCCCTCCCTGTCATTACTTTATCAGCTCATGAACTAAGGGGTCATGTATTGAGAGGGAGCTGATGAGTGAACGCAGCTCCCCTTCATAGACTTCACCCAGCAAGGCGGGCCTGGCCACAGTCACTTCTGTGTGTCCACTCCGCCAGCGGCAGAGATCAATACTGATTTCTAGCTACACCTTCCTCAGGGGCGATCAGCACTTTGTGTTGATATATATATAATCTAGAAATTGCTTGTGTTTTTTTTTTTTTTAATGATGGTTCATAAAAATGATGCTTACAAGTGAAGGTGATGTCGCAGATGTATCGAAGTGGATAGATGAGACAGTTCTGCAAAATTATGCCTGTCCCGTGGTTCATCTTCAAAACATGTCAGTGTTGACAAGTGATTAGTGAGCTTAAGATAGGTTTGCATTCAAATTTTAAAAGTTGAGGGTCAGCCAGATAGCTCAGTGGACTAAAGCGGCTGCTTAGGCAGAGCGCAGCCCCAATCCCCCGCATGCCACGCCTACCCCGCCCCCAGGGCACACTGAGATGGTGATTGAGACTGGGCATGGTGGTGTGCGCCTGTAATCCCATCGCTTGGGAGGCTGGAAACAGGAGGATCACTATGACTCCGATCTTCAGAGTGAAACCCTGTGGACCCTGTGTCCCCTGTACTAAATGTAAAAAAAATTTTTTAAATAAAGAAAAAGCTGGTTTGGACAAATATATATATATAGGAAGATTTGAAAAATGTATGTTTCTTGTATTATAAGCAGAAAATACTATGACCAGTAGCAATTCTTATTGGTATGGACTATATAAAAGTTATAAATTATGTATACAAAACTGAAATTGATAAGGTATAATAACATGAAAAAAATAATATTGAAATATAAATGAGAAAAACATAAAAAATTATATTTTGAAACTTGACAATAATATGCTATTTGAAATTGTATTTTGCTAATAAAAGCTAATGATTCTTAGCTCCTAAAAACTTCAACTAATATATTTCTTCAATATTTATACTTGTATGGGGCTGGGGAGATGTCTCAGTGGAATAAGTGCTTCCCTGGCAAGCGCAAGGGCCTGAGTTCAATCCCCGCTTCCGCCAAAAAATAAAAAATAAGATAAAAAATTTATACTTGTAATTATTTTAAACTAAAAAAATCAAGCATTAATGTCATTATTTATATTAAATATTTTTCTCTTATAAAGGCAAATTTACAAAACCTGACTTCATAAGTCTAATATACTATAATAAATCTAAATTAATAAAATTATATTAAAACAGTGACTTATTATAATTTTATTTTGTTTACAACAATTTATTTTTTATATTACTGCGTCTTCCTTCTGTTTCTTGAGCTTTCTTGTAATGTTAATGAAATTTTACGTCTCTCCCCTTTCAAAGTGAATTTCTTTTCCTTTCATTTTCTCTCTTTTCTTTCTTTTTCACTCTTACTTTATCTCTCTTTTCTTTCCCTGATGTAACAAGGACAAATGAGCTTAAAAGAAAATTCTACCTGCTGCAATATTTAAACTTAAGTCTAATCTATATTTATAGGAAAGTCATACATTCAAATATTGAAAATAATATTTCAACACTTGCATTTTCCACTAACTTTAACAAATATTGTTTGCCAAAACAACTTTCATTTGTGCTATGAACCCCATGAATAATACATTGTTATTTCAATTTTCATTATTAATACTTCAACATATAACTTTCAAGTTTCAATATTCTTTGAATCAAAAGTGCCCTTTTCTCTTGGTGAAAGGGCATTGACCCAGTGTCTTAGCACAGAGAGTTTATGATGCTTTTGCCTATCCTCCCTGTCATGCCTTCATCTCTTATTTCTGGCATTTTAAAATAATAAAGAAGCAGAACATGTAATTTTCTTATAAGTGCTTTATTTGTACTCGTGAGGTAGATATTCACAAGTTGGTATGTGAACAGCACGATGTGCATGCTGCTAGGATAGCTGTTTTCATGATCATCCAATATAAGAATACATGGTTGTTACAAATTTAATCTTAGCTTCTACATTTCTCCGCTGATCTTATGCAAATTTACACACAATTTGCTGTTCATTACTCCTATTATATTTTGTAGTAAACCCAGCTAAGTGTATAACACAGAAATTCTTATGCATTTCAACCCTTTTATTGGGATAGTTCCCATATATTCATTTTACATACTTCTTTAGGATCAGAGCATGAGTAAGAGTTACCTACTAGTGTTGTGGTAGTTCTCCCTGGAACACATTTTCTACCAGACACGTGATGAGTCTGATGCCTTACCTAGAGCACAGGAAGTGTTCTTGCCTCACAAATATCCAGTTATTTGAACTATGTTTTCCGTCCCCTTTCAGTTTCAAGGAGGGATGACAAACCCACTGAAAATTTCTCCTCCAAGAGAAGAATTGGAGAAAAGTTCACATAGTAGAGCAAACATTAAAATAATACTGACAAGAAAATCTTCATCTTGTTGAGGTTTTCCAACAAGCTAAGGATCATTAATTAATACCTGGGTTTATGGAAGAACTAATCACAAGGTTCTACTATGTTGTTAATGTTGTTCTTAATTGTGTGTACTAATCATTTTGAAAATGTAATGCAGTGGTCCTCTGGATTCTATCTAGGACACAACATTTTATTTGTGGAAAATTCTGTTGTAACAGAAAGGAAAAGTTGGTGGAGTTCACTGGAAGCTTCGAGGGCAACAATTTCAAAATTAGCAAAATCTGCTAAGTATGCAAGAAATCATGATGAAAGATGTTGCTAATGTTTTCTGAGCTTTGTTTCATGTTTCTAGTATAGAGAATTTATATTTTTAAGTAAGAAGAATGGGAAAGTTTAACCATGTGAGATGAATTCATAACTCACAGATAATTCTAAGTTGTAAAAATGTGATTTAGTTAAAGAAAAGCTGCAAAATTAGAAGAAACTCTGGAGGCTTGGGTGGTATGCACTCTCTTTCCCGGAAACAGATAAATGTGCACTTTGTCTGTAGATGCTAAGTCTCAGGGAGCCTACAAAACTCGAATTTATGTTATGCTAAACCAACCCCAAACTGACAGAGTAGACAACTCCTATGAACTGAGAAATGCTTGTACATTCCATCCCAAGATATTTAACTCCATACCCTTTGTTTTGCTTTGTTTTCAATTAAGGAATTTAAATAATTCATTACAGCCTATAACTTTATTTTATACCTATAAAGAAATATTTTCATAAATAGAGACTAAACAGCAAGCAAGTATGTTTAGGAAGTTTACTGCCCTGTTATTTACAGCAGATGTTGCTGCTCCCATAATTTTGGTGCAGGGTCTCACTACACAATTTGAACTCAAAGCAATCCAAAGCACTGGGATTGCAGGTGTGCACCATCATGCCCCATCTTGGTGGCAGGCTGAATGCACCCAGGTGTGACCTGTGTAGCTCATGGTACCAGAGATCAAACCCAGGTCCTTTTGCTTGCCTAAGCAAGTGCTTAGACCGCTGAGCTATCTCTGTGGCCCTCCTAAATTGTTACTGTTACCAAAAGTGCACACTTACAAGTACATGTTTTAAAAATTCACTCCTGTTTGAGTGATTACAAATGTCACTTGAAGATATTCACTAAGTTTTTGACACACCTGGGAGTGAAACCCTGGGTCTTCTGCATGCTAGGAAGCCACTCCAGCACTGAGCTATATTTCTTACTCTTTTTAAAGTTTTGTTTTGTGACAAGGTCTCACCAGGTTTCCCAATATTTGGCAGTACTCTGCCTTAGCCTCCCGACTAGCTGAGAATATAGTTGTGCACCATCGTGCTTGGGTCATTGAAATTTCAGAAAATGAATTTACATGTCCACAACATCCAATTGTTTCATATGACAGTTGAATAAAAATAGAAAACCATAATTAAAAGTTAAATATTCCAAGTCTATTGGACACATAATTAAAGTATAACAAAAATAGTTACAAATTCTCTTTTTTTTTTTCACACACACTATAGGAATCACTATCTTAAGGATTACTTTTAGCATAACAATCAGGATTAATGTAGATATTCCAACTTGTACAATTAACATGTTATATTTTTTACATGCTTATTATTATAAGTATATGATTGCTAGCTCATGGTTATTTTAAGAAATTCTATCTACCTGAGTACTGAAACATTGGATAATATACCTATAGTGACTGCACTCAATAGTAAAATGCATATTTTTAATAAAAAGGGCAATTTCAACCTTTTGGATTCATACAGACTTGTAAACATCACCCAGTTATAATAATTAGGTTAAATTATTAAATAATTGAGTTATCATGATTCTTATTAAGGTATATAATTGAATTAATTTTGTATGCCAATTGAAGTTCATTCTACTTTTCAGCACTGAAGTAGGATTTACTGATTTATGGTTTCTTTCTCAAATACACTGTGTAAAATTATATTATAGGCAAATACATATAACACAAGCTTCCAATGCACTGTGCACTTGTGCTTTTATGGTGACTTTAAAATTTGTGTTGTCTACAGTAACACTTCCATTACCTTTAATTGATTTTATACACATGAATTGCCACTTACAAAGCTTTTATCCTCAGGACATGAAGAATTATAAAATTAGTTTGATGAAATGCAGTTGAACAACATACTTCAATTGGGCAAAACCCTTAAGTATCCTCAGCAGAAATGCTAAAAATCTTACTTTGTAACAGGTATTGATTCCTGGGAATTAATTGTAAGGAAAGTTACAAACAATTCTGTCTTAATGCTAGAACTAAAAGCAGCTTCTTTCAATCTGATTGTATACTTTATACACAGTAATTATTATTTGATCTAACTATCTGGGAAATTTAAATGTATTTTACTAATAGATTGTGGAAACTATAAACTTCTTATGATATTTTCAATATATATAAATTTTTTCTCTAGTATTTAATATTTTTAATGAAATATAAACTAAAATTGATTTCAGAATTTTCAGTGAAATTAACCCGAGCTTTTCTGACAGAGCAAATACCTATGTCCTTTGTGACCTTCTAGAGTATTCCATGCAGAGTACTTTTTTTCTTTTCCTTATCTTGTTAGTCCTTTTTCCTAATTAAAAAATCTTCAAATTTTCACTTTGTACCTAGAATAGTTAAATATTATAATTTCAAAATAAATATTTAAACAGACTTTTGATTTATTTTTGTATGCCCTGTATAATTTAATTTTTCATAATTTTCATTATAAAATATAACATGAGAAATTTCACTAAAATGATTACACAGATAAGCAACTTTTGATCAAATAATGCCCTACAAAGCCACCAGATATTTTTCAGAGGCAGATTTCCCCCCATATACCAGAAGTTATATCTATCAATATTTGTTATATTAGAAGATCAAAAATATATTGATCAAATATATTTTTTGTTCAAAATATTGATCAAAACTTTTTTTCATGCATTATCATTGTAACTTCCCCAGGTTTACTTGTTCCTTTCTCTCTTTTGTAAATTTTTAAAATCTTTTTTTATTTTAATTTTTATGTAAAATAAAAATGTATTATGTTCATAACTTTCATACAATTGACGACATAGAGAGCAGTAAGGATTGTCGTGTATGTCACATATACACACATCAAAAATTCTCATTGAATTCAAAAATCAAATGAAGGATCAAGAACAGTGGTCTGAAACCTACTCATAACATTTTAGGATTTAACACATAAGAAATGTGAAATTTCAGACCACAGCAGTGTTGAAAACAAAAACAAAAGAATGATAAATACAAGAGCACTTATTTCCACATTAAAAGCAGTAAAAGCTACATAACCAAAAGCCAAACCTAAACATTAGTAGAATAAAAAGAAAAAAATTCAAAATCAGGAAGCAGACAGGAAGCCAAATGAAGATGTATCAATTAAATACCTATTTTAAAGAAATATCTAAAACATAACCCTTCTTATATACAAAAAGTGATATTTGCCAGTAAAATTTCTTAATTTTCTTATATACTTCTCTAGAATTAGAAGGGAATTTATCATTTAACAATGGGAATGTGATTTAAATGAATTTTCTTTAAAATAATTACAGAATTTGAGAACAATGTACACATGTTTATTTTATAGACATATTCCAAAACTAAGAAGTGTAGAATAGAATACCTTTTCTTTTTTTTAGTACATGATTTCTCAAATTTCCCCACATCAAAATTGAAAAGGATTTTGGCAGAATCTACACTTAATTCCAATCTTTCATAAAATTTATTTGTAACTCAATAAGCCACAAAGCAAGGACAAAGCATCATTTATGACTCATGAAAATAATTGCATTCCTGAGGCCAAATCATAGAACTACTGAAATTACCAGCTGGACACAACTTTTAAGATAAACTAATCAATTGATATATGAAGTCTTGTACAGCATATTGTTAGATTTTGCTTCCTAATCTACTCTGCCAGTCTATCTCTTTTAATTGGTGAATTGAGCCCATTTACATTGATGGTTATAATTGAAATATACTGACTTATGTTTGACATGTTATTTCCTGCTATTGTATACCACTTTCTCTCCTTTGTTTGTTTGCCCTATTTGGTGGGTTCTTTCCATTCTCATTCATGGAGTTGTGGTCATTTTGATCCCTCTCTAGAATGTCTTTTAGTAGTCTGTGTAGAGTTGGCTTTGTCATCATGAAATTCTTCAGCTTTTCTTTGTCATGGAAGTATTTCACTTCTCCATTATACTTGAAAGAGTTTTGCAGGGTATAGCAGTCTGGGTGGGAATTCGTTTTCTTGCAAGCCTTGAAGTACTTTGCTCCATGCTCTTCTTGACTTGATGGTTTCTGAAGAGAAATCTACCATTATTCTGATGGGTTTTCCTTTAAATGTGATCTGTCTCTTTTCTTTAGTGACTTTCAGTATACTGTTCCTGTGTTGAATTTCTGGGATCTTGATTATTATATGTCTGGGTGTGGTTTTAATTGGGTTGATGTTATTTGGAATTCTATATGCTTCGGTTACTTAAGTGTCAGATTGTTGCCCCATATTTGGTAAGTTTTCTGCTATTCTGCCCATACTCTTTCTATATCATTTGTACTGATTCCTTTCTCATTAATGCCTATTAATCTTATGTTGTTCATCTTTTTTTTTTTTCAGAACTGGGGATTGAACTCAGGCCCTTGTGCTTGCCAGGCAAACATTTATTCTACTGAACTATCTCCCCAGCCCCATGTTGTTCATCTTTACATCATCTTGAAGATGTTGAATTATTTTTTCCTGCACCCTAGTTGTTTTTTAAGACATCTTTTCTTACCTTTTCACTAGCTGCAATGGTGACTTCAAGGTCTGAATGTCTATTTTCACCTTCACTCAGTTTTTCCAGCTTGTGATTGAGGCTTTCAGTTCCTATATATCTCTTTGAATCTGCTTCATGCATGCTATTTCTTTCTCTATATTGCTTTTTCCAGGATTCCATCATTTTTATTGCCCTCTAATTTTTTACCAGTGACTTCTTTAACAGCCCTTAGTAATTCTTTCATTATAGTTATCATTTCTTTTTTTACTTCAAAAATTATTTCTGAACTGATTTCCTCTATACCTTTCTGTGGTTGTTTCTTTACTTCAGATATTATTATTTCAGAGATTTCAGGTTTGTGAGTTCCAACTTCTTCTGTGCTATTGTCTCCTGCATTTGTTCCAGATAGCCCCAGGGCTTTAGAATGCATTTTTCCCCTTCTCTTTGTCATTTTGTGCAGCACTGTCTTCTGACCTTTGGTGTAGAGCTTTGGTGCAGTTATTACCTTAGCGCGAGGTCCAGATCTACCAAGTTCAAACTCATCCAGGGGTGTGTGGTTCTGGCACCTGTGATCCATTTTTTCTTGCCGAAGCCCTTGTAGGTGAACCCACTGTGCCACTCTGGCAAGATGTTTTCCTCCTGGATTAGCTGGGTGGGTCTTGCCTCTAGCCTCACTGTAGGGAGTTCTGCCCCAGGTTTCCACATCTATCTGTCTTATGGAGTAAGTTACACACAAACCCTGGGCCTGGGCATTGGCTCAAAGTAGGATCTGGTGGGCTGGAGGGTATTCCCACTCAGCCCTGGTGGTCTTCTGTGCCCCAGGTTGCCACCTCTTGTTGTATGTTATGAGTTGGTGCTGAAAGAAATGATGAGAAGACCCAATGAATATAGCTTCAGAGGCCTCACTGAAATTCATCTCTCTCTAAGTCAGCCCAGAACTTTGATTTAGATCAACTTATTATCATATAAATCATAATTATTACTAAATTGTGATAGATGAAACATTTTTCAATGCCCTGAAATTACACTAGCCTGGTGGTACTTTCATTAGGGAAGTCATTACACTTCAGAAGTAAATAAAATGTCCCCTCAAAGTCTCATATATTATGAATTAAATAATGATAACTATGTAATTACCTTTAAATAGAGGTAGGGCATTGGGCATTTCTCTCTCTCTCTCTCTCTCTCTCTCTCTCTCTCTCTCTCTCTCTCTCTCTCTCTCTTTCCTTCTTCAATTGTAGCTAACCAGCTTTCCTCTGTTACACCCTCTATCATACTGTTTGTGCCTTGGAATCAACAAACCAAAGACAAGAGCATCTAAAATTATACCTAAATAAACTTTTCTTCTAATATGTGAGGTTTTTTCCAATAATTGGAAAATGCCTAATCCAGATAGGTAGGACAGATTCATGTCATTTCATGTCATTTTGTAGCTCTTATAAACCTTGGTTGATGTTCACATCTCTGCACCATACCTACAAATGGATGGTAACAATTTTATAAGCATTAAAAAAAATCCAGTCAAGACTGGGGATATAGCTCAGCAGCATAAGTGCCTGGCTGGCAAGCACAAGGTCTGAAGTTTGATCCCCAGTACTGGAATAATAAAAAAGTAAAAACCAGCCAGTGCACAGGTATCAAAATCAGAAAATTACGTGGTGCAGGTAATGACACCAGCACATACCCAAAAGAAACATGTTTTTGTAATGGGAAAGGACATAGCAACTTCCTTTTATGTTTTCAAAGCAGGAACACAAACAGCACCAGACCCCATATGCTCCCCAAGGTCCCACCAGCTCAAGAGATAGCACATTGGAAGCAAATTACGTCATGTACAAAAATTAACTGCTTCTATTCTTTGAATCCTCTTACATGCTCCAGGCCCATCCTGTTCTTTTAAATCTGGCCTGCGTGCCATTTGTAATTTTGTATAGTTTTTAGTGTTTAACTGACGGCAGAGAATAGCATCAAATAACTTCCAAGGTACCCATATATTTTTAACTATTCCTTAGCAGAGCCTGCTCTCAGTCCTGCTGCAGGCCATATCAAACTTTAAAACACACAGGCATATTTTGATATACTAGATAGGATACTTTGATGTAGATGATACAATCCTGGTTGAGTAAAAATAACATCTTAAAAATGAATTTGGTAAAATCCAGAATATTACAAGTGTGATTTTTTTACAAGTGATTTCAATCTAAGTTTAATTCACACAGAATCTATTTCTTTTACAGTTTGTTCATCCAGCATTTTTGTATATTGCCATAAACTCTTGGCATAGCACATATGGTTTTTATCCCAAGGAAGAAGTCAAAAGAAGGATTACAATTACCACTGTGTAACCATGTACTTGGAATTAGACTTTCACCATAGATTTTAATTTATATCTCTGTCTAATTAAGATAATGACTGCTCCAGGCATTAAAATATAGCTACAGTTTATAAAGTGCAAGTGTATGGTCTATAATGGTTATAAAATCTTGAATGCTGCCTCTTAAAAATCTGTATCCAGGGCCAGATAGCTAAGCAGATTAAAGCACCTGCTTAGGAAATGCAGGGACCAAGATATGGTCCCTGGCATACCGTGCTGGTCCTGCCCCCTGGGGTGCACTGAGATGGCAATTGAGACTGGGCATGATGACGTGAGCCTGTATTCCCAGCTCTTGGGAGGCTGAAACCAAGAGGAGGACTGTGAGTCCAATCTGTGTAGTGAGACCCTGTAGACACTGTATTCTACTAAATACATAGAATAAATAGATAAGGGGCTGGAGAGATGGCTCAGTGGTCTAAAGCACCTACTTGGAACAAGCTTAGCAAAGCATCGGGGCCGCGGTTCAATCCCCCAGCACCACATGCCAGCCAGCCCAGCCCCCTCGTGGGCTGAGCTGGCCACACACACACACCACACTCTCTCTCTCTCTCTCAAATAAATAAAAGAATAAATAGATAAGATAGAAATAAAAAAAGTCTGTATCCACACCTCTAGAAACTTGAAGATTTTTCCTTTGCCTAAGTTTATGTGAATTACAGCTTCTAAATTTTTTTTTAATAAACAGTATACAAAATAGAAAGGAGACCAGAAAGGAAATACAGAGGATTTTAAATTGCACATAGGTGACATTTAGAAGGAAGAAGCAAGGAGGGATGCAGCTTAAAAATTTTCATTGGTGCAAAATTAGATGAGACAGAGATAAGCCCATAAAACCTCACTCTTGTGAGGTGATGGCCAAAGCTTTCCTCAATTCTGAATTTTTGCTGCTGGTGTAGTTAACCAATAATCAAGTTAAGTTGCACTGATGGAAACTCATCAGAGTTATGAAAGTAAGCTACATGAATTAAAATTCCAAATGCTCATACTAAAATTTACTTAAAGGAATATAGCCAGAGCAGTACCAATTTCTTCAGCAAAACAAAACTCATTACCATGTGTATCATAAAAGCATGACTTTTACATACTAAAAATTTTCTGTAGAATGACAAGGTACTCAGACATTTAATGTAAAGTATGACTACTGAGAAGAGTATATTTTCATTACTTTTGTGACATGTGTATTATTTCATTGACTATGAGGCATCATCTAAGATATGCCATTGTCTCACTTCACCTTGATTTTATAGACTGTACACAGCAGTAAGATCTCTAACAGGTCTGCTGTGATGTTTCCCTAGGACACTAGGAACTGATGAACCTTAGAAGTTACAAGAACACAGTTTTCATAGTAGAAGGACTGGAACTTGAGTCATTCAAGACCAGAAAAAAGTCCCCAATATTTATTATTTATTATGAGGTTCCCTCCTTGTGAAAGTGAATTGGACAGCTAGATTCAACGAACAGTGCATGGAAAGAAATTAAATCCAACTGAGAAAAGGAATGCAAGGAGAGAGAGAGAGAGAGAGAGAGAGAGAGAGAGAGAGAGAGAGAGAGAGAGAGAGAGACAGAGACAGAGAGACAGAGACAGAGACAGAGAAAGAGAAAAGAGGCAGAACCCAGAAGATAAAAAAGAAGTGCCTGGACTTTCTAAATTTTTAAAATTTCACTATGCCCTATTCTTACCTTGGAGACTATTTACTACTCCCAGAAGTGGAAAATTTTGTCATTCTTTTAATATAACAAAGGTTTCAATTTCATACTCTCTTTTAGAATTCTCTTTCTGAAAATGCCTTAGGAAATGTCATTAGTGCACAGGCAAGCTGGTTGCTATTTACAAACTGCAGCAATACCATTATGTGTCAGCAGAAATGAACAGCCTGAGCAGGACTAATTTTTAGAAACCTGCTAATGTAGAAAATATGAGTAAAGGAAAACAATGTGTCACAACTTCATTTGCTAATGTTAAAAAGCTCTGAAATTGAAAAGTTTAAACTACTTACAATGGAAATGTAAAATGGGAATCATAAAATACTTTAATATGGAAGCAAAATAAAGAGAAGTAGAATAATACCCAAAATATATTTGGAAAAGCCTTTGCTTTCCATTGCAAAAATATAAATATAAAACATAAATTTCATGAAACATAAAATCATCTGTAGAGTTCACCAATATTCCTAAAATATGTTAAAGTATAAAAATAGTTACACTAAAAAAATAAAGCATTATTTAGTCTATTATAACTAAAATTCTTTTGCTAGCATATTAGAAATAAATATTTATGCCATTAAATATTAATATAAAATTCAAATACAAAAACTCAAATATAAAAATGTTATGTTTTTTCATGTAACTTCAGGGAAGATAAGAAGTTTACATATTTTTATCCCACAACTAGATCAGAATGTCATTGATCTTTGTTTTTCTTTATTAAGACAGGATCTCTCACTATGTTTTCCAGGCCGGCCTTGAACTCACCGTGCTCCTTCTTGCCTCAGCCTCACAAGTGATAGATTACAGGTGTGCATCACCATGCCCAGCTAGACTAGCGCTTCATAAGACCATTGTCCTTTTTACTCTAGAAACATGTGGATGGCTTGAGATGATCCAAACTAACACACTCAGGAGAAAATGATGAGCGTGCATTAGCAAGAGGCCTGAGTAGGCTTTTCTCCAAAGAACATGGACAGTGGCCAAAAGGAGTAGGAAAAACTGTTCAGGGTCACTGATCACTGGAGAAATGTTAGTCAAAATGACAATAAGACCTCACACTTGGGAGTACTGCTGTCATCAGAAAAAGCAAAAGATGAAGACAATAGCAAGAAATTTCAGAAAATAGAACACAGGTAATTTAAATGAACACTGGTGCAGAGAATTTGAAAATAAATGAGGTTTCCTAAAAAGTTAAAAATAGAATTACCCTGTGACCCAGCACATCTCCTTCCAGATGTATATCTGAAGGAAATGAACTCACAACCTTGTATGAATATGGGTGCTGCCTTGTCCAGCGCAGCGCTATCCACAGTTCTTAAGATGGGTATGCAATGGAGGCATCTGTTAACACATGAATGGGTAAAGAAAATGGTGTGCTTGCAGGTGAGGTTTATTCACTCTCAAAATGTGAGGAGATGGTACCATTTCTCATAACACATGTAGGCCTGGAAAAATATGCTTAGTGAAGTAAGACAGATTCTGCGTGTGTGTGTGTGTGTGTGTGTGTGTGTGTGTGTGTGTGTGTATTGACCTCAGTTACACTTAGAATCTGAGTCAAATGTACATAGAGATGAAACCAATGGTTGCTAGGTGTAAGGCGGTAGAAGATTGGTGAGATGTTGAAAGGGTAGACATGTAGGAGGAACAAGTCCAGAGTTCTAATGTACAGCATGGAAATTATAGTTAATACATTGATACATTCAGGTATTTTCAGAATAGTAAATTTTTAGTGCTCTTTGCACATACATAAATGAATAACTATTGGAAATGACAGACATCTGTTGACTTACTCCAGATCTCCAGATACCATTTGAATATATATATATATATATCTCCAATTATTTATTTATATGTAAATAAATATGTTGTGGACCTTAAATATATGAAATGAAGGTATTAAGCTTGTGAATTATGACCTCAATAAATAATGTTTCATATAAAATCAAGGACAAAAAGCAAGCAATCTTTTGAGTTAAAAATATAATTATTTTCTCTTTATGTTTTACCACCCATAAATCAGTGGTATAACATGTAATAATAAACACTCTTTATTTAATATAAATCATGTGCTGTAATTAACTCACTGGCTTCATTAAATTAATTCTCCATAATTAAAATCCCCACTGTTTCATACATAAAAGTGAGGGTCAAAAATAACTCTTTTGTCGTCTTTAACAAGAACCGTAGTAGCCCTAATTTTTTTATTAACTTGCCTCTGTTACAAGGCTATGACTAGAAATAGTGACTGAAGGCAGGATAGCAGTAGGTGTTTATGGGAGAAGTTATGTTCGAAGAAGCAGGAAGGAACTAGAATATAATAATACACAGGATAGATGTAGAAAGACAGAAGGCAGAAGCACTGAAGGTTCAATTGATGGAAGGAAGGAAAGCAAAAGGAAGACAGGAATGAAGGATGAAGAGAAAATGAGCAGGAAATAACTTCTCAGCAGGAAACTGGAGATGAAATGCGGTATTTTTTCCTGTGTTTCTTTCCTCTGAAGATGAATATAGAAAGACTGAATGAAAAGGTATTCTATTCAATTTTTAAAAATAGTTTAAATTACAGTATAACTAGAAAAGTGAAAATTGTTTTTAAATAATTACATAGTTTTATGAATTTTATGTAAAACAGGAACATGTTGATATGCACCTAAAAATTATTTGTGAAAATAGATATAAAGTAATGAAAATATTATTAGATCTTGATTCTTGGTAATAATTTAAGATGTGATATTCGAGTTTTATAATTTTGTAATGGCTTTGATAATTTTAAATGAAATTCCTCTAAACCACTTAGAAATATCATAAAATGGAGTTGAAAATAAAATATAGGGCTGGGAAAGTAGCTCAGTGGAATAAACGTCTGCCTGGCAAGCCCAAGGTCCTGAATTTTATCCCCAGTACTGCAAAGACAAAAATAAAAACAAAAACAAAAAACAAAAACAAAATATAACTGCACTAAACAATGGAATTTTCAGTTTAGGATATTTAGAAAGAGTTTAGCGATAATGAGAGAGGGCATCTCCCTGAACACATGGTCATGTTTTGTGCAAAGTGAGAGATGCTGACATTCATATTATCCCAATACAAACAAAAAATGGAAAATGGAACAATCAAAAGGAGAAACAGTTAAGGTGAAAAAACATTTACAGAACTTCTTTAATTTATTTTGGCTCATAGTTTTGTCAGTAATAATATCTTTTTTAAAAACCCTAACCCCAGCAAGTATTTACAATGAAAATCCTATATTATACATAACACCAAAAATATCAGAAGGAACATGAGAGAGTTTCATAACAATTTTTGTGAAAGAATAAAATTTGTTGGGAAATTTGTAAATGTAAATGCAAAGCGCTTGTCAAATTCATGTTTGATTATCAGGAACTAGGAACACTGAAACCTGTCCATCATTGTCTTTGTTTTGAAGCAAGCAATATAAGCGTACATCTTCAGGTATCTCAGAAGTCCACTTGTTGAATTTTTTCTTTAACTATTTAATAATGATTCCTCTTTTGCCTGTGTGAATTTGGGTATTCTGCTTCTGCCTTCCACATGTGGCAAATATGGTGATTATCAGTTCTCAATTTTGCAGGTTACACTTGAATTGTTTTACTTTTTTGTCTTTAAAATATTCTTAATTTAATTTACTGACTAACCATAGTTACACACATATATATTTAATAATATATTTGTAATATGAAAAGATTAAATGCTGTCACATTCAAAATCTTGTTTAACCATGAATCCCACTAATGGACTGTTAAGCTAGAGACCTGCTTCTCTATCTCCCAGCACATATAAGATTTTTTTTATAATTTTATTGATAAACAAATAGCAATGAGACAGTTTCAAATCAAATTGGTAGGACAGTTTCAATAATTAACACATTGCATACATTCTTCCTAGTGGTTAATTGCTATATAAGATTGAGGTAAACACTATCTATTATGTTTTTCTGTAGAGGTTTTACCACAAATGAATGATGGAAGCTTTTATACATCTATTGAGATGATTATGTGATATTTGTCTTTGGCTTTGTTGACATGGTGTGTTACATTTACTGATTTTCATATGTTGAACCATCCCTACATTCCTAGGATGGACCTCACTTGGTCATGGTATATAACCTTCTTCACGGTTTTCTGCATTCTGTTTGCTAGTATCTTATTGAGAATTTTTGTTTCTATGTTCATTATAGAGATTGGCCTTTAGTTCCTTTTTTTGATTGAGTCTTTTGCTATCAAGATAATACTTCCTTCGAGGAATGAGTTAGGGAATATTCTTCCCTTTCAATTTCATTAAATAGTTTGAGGAATAGTGGTATGCAT
Organism: Octodon degus; assembly: GCF_000260255.1. Taxonomy (NCBI): domain Eukaryota; kingdom Metazoa; phylum Chordata; class Mammalia; order Rodentia; family Octodontidae; genus Octodon; species Octodon degus. Next base: position 1,288,368 of record NW_004524846.1, on the reverse strand, counting down.
CTTCTTTAACTTTTTTGTAGGATTGTTATATTTGTATTTAGTTGTCCGCCCAAAGCCTCATGTAGGCATGGGACAGACTTCTAACGTTTAATTCATGTTACAATGCTGAGATTATGGGTGTTAATGCTGCTGAGATTATTGGTGTAGTGCTGCTGGGATTATGTGTGTGAGTGCTACACTTGGCCTGGGGCAGATCCAGAATGCAGTATAAGGAAGGCGGAGAGGCTTGCTCTCTCCCCCTGATGTTGTTTCCTCTGCCTCTCCCTTTTTGCTCTTCATGTTTTCCTCCACCATGAACTTCTGCATTCTGCCATGTGTCACTCTGCCTTCAAGGCAGCAAAGTGTGAACTGAAACCTCCACAGACTTGGAGCAAAATGAACCTTTTATTCCTTAATTTGGGGTGTCAGGTATTTTGTCCCAGTAATGAGAGAAAAATAACCAAGACAAGAATTCATCAGTGATTCTATCAGGACCTGAACTTTTCTTTGTTGGTAAGTTTTTTATTACATATTCAATTTCATTGGTCGACATTGAGTAACTTAAATATTTTGTATCTTCTTAATTCAGCTGTGATAATTTGTACATATCTAGGAATCTGTCCATTTGTTCTGTGTATGTCATCCAATGAGAGTGAAGATTTTCAAAGTAGGTATTAATGATCTTCTGAATTTCCATAGGATCTGCAATGATTTCAACCCTTATTGCATGAATGTGAGTCTTATGTTTCCTTTTTTATAAAATAGGCTAAGAGTTTATCACACTATGTTGTTTGTTTTTACTTATTCTGTTTTCCTGTTGTGAGAATTTAATGCTATAAATTTCCCTCTTAGATTTTTATTTTAAGGGAAACTTTTTTATTTTTTTGGCAGAACTGGGGATCGAACTCAGGCCCTTGCGCTTGCCAGGGAAGCACTTATTCCATGGAGCCATCTCCCCGGCCCACCCTCTTAGAATTGCTTTCATTGCGTATCACAGGTGGCAGTATGTTGCATCTGTATTCTTGTTTAATGATAAATATTATTTAATTTGTTCTTCAACTTCATCTGTGACCCACTGATGTTCTGGAGGAGTATTAATGGAGTTCTGTGTGTGTGTTTTGTCATTAATTTCTAATTTCATTGCACTACAGTAAATAATAGGCGTGGGATAATTTCCTTTCCTTTGCACTCACTTAAGCCTACTCTGTAGGCTTGCGTGTGGAGACCATCCCATGTGCAGCTGAAAAAAAGTGCATTTTATTGTTGCTGGATAGAACATTCTGTAAACATCAACTGGGTCCATTAGTTCGCAAGTTTGGTACTCTTCCAAATTTTTGTCTGGCTGATCTATTTGCGATAGAGGGATATTAAGGTCCCCGGTACAATTCTATTATTACTCATGTGATTTCTTATGTCTATTAATATTTGTATCCTACAGTTAGGTGCTCCCTTGTTTGGTGCATACATATTTATGATTGTTTTCTCTTCATCTTGCAGTTTTCCCCTAGCAAGTTTTTAGTGCCTTCTTTATCTCTTCTGACAGTAACATTGTCTGTAAACAGAAAAACTCAAATAGCTTTTCCATCCCTTGACTTTCAGTCTATGAATTTCTTTTTTAATTAAATATGTTTCTTATAACAGCGTATTATTGGACTTTGTTTCTTAATCCACACTGCCAGTCTGTTTCTTTTGAGTAGTGAATTAAGGCTATGTATAATGATGGATAGAGCGGGTATGTGTTGACTTATTTTTGTTGTGTTATTTTCCTGTTTTAGTTCCCTACTTTCCCCCTTTATTTAATGACTTTCCCTACTGAGTGTTTTTCTTTTTTTGTTCTTGGAATTGTGGTCATTTTAGCTCCACTTAAAATATCTTTCAGTACTATTTGTAGTTTTGGTTTATTGGTCATGAATTTCTTCTCTTGTTCTTTGTCTTGGAAATATCTTATTTATCCATTAAGTTTTTTAAGATAGTTTTGCAGTTACATCAATGTGAGCTGAAAGTTGTTTTCTTTCAGGAAATGAAATATTTCATCCTAAGCCCCTTCTGGCTTGAGGATTTGTATGCAGAAGTCTGCCGTGATTCTGATTGATGTCCTTGGATAGGTGACCTGTTTCATTTCTCCAAAAGTTTTTAATATTCAATTCTTGTGCTGAATTTCTGGGATCTTGATTATTATATGTCTAGGTTTAGATTTTTCAATGAACAATTGGAATTCTGTTTTGTTTTGTTTTGTTGGTACTGGTTAGGACCTTGTGATTGCCAAACAAGCATGGTGATACTAGGCTATTTGACCAGCTCTAATTGAAGTTCCGTATATCTCACTTTTCTGTATCTCTTATTCTTTTCTCATGCTTGAGAAATTTTATTACTCCTTCTTCTTTTCTTTCTTTCTTTCTTTCTTTCTTTCTTTCTTTCTTTCTTTCTTTCTTTCTTTCTTTTTTATCTTTTTGAGACAGGCTCTCACTATGCATTTCAAGCTGGCCAGGAGCTCACTTTGTAATCCAAGTTAGTCTAGAATTCACAAGATTCCTCATGTCTTACCCTACTGAATGCTTAGATTATGGGAATACACTGTAATGCCTGGTTTCTGCTTTTCCTTCTGCAATTAGTTTTTATATAATTTATGTGGATTCCTGCATTTTTGTTTGTTTGTTTTTCAGTACTGGGGATTGAACTGAGGACCCTGTGCTTGCCAGGCAGGTGCTTATTCTACGAAGCTATCTCCCCAGTCCTGCTGCTTTTTCATTGACAACAATTACTCTTAAATATTTTTGTCACCTTGTAGCTGTTGAATTGTTATTTTCTCATTTTTTAAAAAGAAATCTTTCCTTTCATGATCGTTAGTGGAGATCCTTTCTTCAATCCCTGAAAGTCTGCCTTCAGTTTCATTTAAGTGATTTTTCCAGCTTTCAATAAAATTTTTAGGCAGGGGAGATGGCTTAGGAGAGTAAGTGCTTGCCTGCCAAGTGCAAGGGCCTGAGTTCAATCCCCAGTTCTTCCCCCCAATAAAATTCTTAATTTCCTGGATATCTGCTTGAATCCATTTCATGTGTTCTATTGTTTTCCTATGTTGATTATTTACTGTTTTCATCCTCTTCCTATCATCTTCTTTTTTTAAAAAAATCTATCTCTATTCTAGATTTGCTAAGCAATTCTTTTATAAATGTTGATGTTTCTTTTTTATCTAAGATAATATTTTTGATCTGATTTCTTCAGAATCCTCATTGATTTATTTCCCTACTTCATTTACTCATTTATTTATTTTCTGTATTTTAGGGAAGGGTCTACAGGGTGTTCAGAGTTTCATGACTAGATCAGACTCGTAGTGATTCTGTTTACAGCCTCCCAAGTGCTGGGATTACAGGCACTCGCCACCATGCCTGGTCTCAATTGCTCTCTGAGCGTGCCCCGGAGGCGGGGCCAGCATGGCAGGCCTGGAGATCGAACCCCCATCTCCGTGCCTGCTTGCAGGTGCTTTAATCCGCTGGGCTATTTGGCCAGCCTTCTATTTCCCTACCTCAGTTTCTATAGTTTCATAAATGTCACATGCATGTCCTTCATTTTCTTCTATTTTGGTTTCTCCTGGTGATGTTTTGGTGACATGTGGTCTGAGGCCACATTTCGCTTCCGTGTCTTGTCATTTTGTATTTAAAAAGTTATTATTTTGCTTACTGTATTGAACCTCCTAAGGTTTTCTACTAGCTAATTTTATCCTTAGTATTAAGGCCTCTCTACTTAAGGTTTGTTCTTCAAGGATGTCTTCCTATGCATAGGATGTTCTTAGTTTGCATCTGTCCTAAGATCCTATTTTCCATTTAATTAATAGTGAGATGTTTGCATCTGTTAGGCTCAGTCTCTTGTCCTTTGTTATTGGAGTGTGGGGAGGTTATCACCTAGAATATCCCACTATTATTATTGAAGTGACAACAACTGATTAAAACTAAGATGACGTCCTAGTTAAAGTAGCATAATTAGCAATAACAACAGTATCAAGTACAGTTTAGAAACTGTGTGATGATTCATTTTGTACCTTTAACTGTAAGCACAAAATCAACAATTATATTACAGAACCAATCAGAAATTAGGAGCTTCTATGTAAAGTAATTGTACCCTGCGGTTGGAAAATTTTAGAAGGATGGTGGATAAAATAAGGACAACTGAAAAGAAAGCAGAAGCCAGGCTGGAGGACAAAGGATGATCACACACATTTTAGGATACTAGACAAGGCAGAAGAGAAAGAATGAAGGTGTAAACAAAGGATTATCTGGACTTGGTCACTGGGTTTAGGGGATGAGAGATTGTGGTGGCTGGAGTTCCCCCCAGCTAATTAAGGGAGAGAGAAAAGGAAGAAAAGTAAAAAAACAAGAAATAGAAAGAAGACAGAGAGAGAGCAGAGACAGAGAGAGAGAGAGACAGAGAGAGAGAGAGAGAGCAAGAGAGAGAGAGAGAGAGAGAGAGAAAAGCTTCACCTGCCTCACCTGCCTGGTTCTGTTCTCTGTGACTTTGTTCCAAGTACGACACTGGCTAGT
>NW_004524846.1:1279515-1282207 GCF_000260255.1 Octodon degus | reverse complement strand
TTTCAGCCTCCCAAACACTGGGATTATAGGTGCATGCCACCACACTCAGTCTCAATTCCAGTCTCAGCCTCCCTGTGTGTGGGGTTGGCATGGCATGCTGACAGGGATTGAACCCTGGTCCCTGCATCTGCTTAAGCAGGCACTTTAGACCACTGAGCTATATAGCTGGCCCTGCATTATGTTATTTTAAATGGCTTTTTTCTCATTTTAGGAAACAAAGTCAGGTTTTATTAACCTTTAAAACAAATGTATTCATTCATCTATAAAAAAGGTGTAGAGACTATTTAAAAAGGGATTAACAAACTACAGGTAAAATCTGTGATTGTAAACAAAAATATCATCAGTGCTTTAGCCTGAGTTGATCAATAGCATCTCTTAAGTATCTAAGATTCTCAGCTATTTATACTGAGGCCATTGAATTCTAGATTCATTTTCTCTTCTACCCAGTAAACTTCTCATCAGGAATAGCTATTTTACATACATACATACATACATACATACATACATACATTCACAATATATAATTTGCACAATGTTTTAAGTTGGAAATTCCCTTCCTTATTTTAAGCCTAAAGAACCATTACATCAATAACTTGGTTACCAAAGATTCAGACCAGAAGCTCTCTTCTCCTCTTCTACTCTCTCATGTGTACAGCTATTCATGAACTGTCTCTACTTGTAATTTTGACTGTATTCCAGAACTTGCTCCTCCACTACTGAGCTGATTTTGTGTTAATACTTCATGAGTCATTTTAATAAGCCTTTTTACTCAGTATCCTGTATCATATCTTTACTTTCAATCTTTTCCCACAGATATCAGCATAATCTATCAAATAAAATGTAGCATCATCTATTCATGTTATGTGCACCTTAACAATAAAAATTGTATTTGTTAAACATGCCAGACTCTCATCAATAGTAGCTCCACCTAACTACCCGGCAACAACTACTGACATGACTTTCAGTGTCTCTCACTGTAGAACTGTTGGTGGTTTGGGAATATCTCTCTCACTTTTAACTTCACAGCAGCTAAATTTAACTCCTTTTTAGTTGTTACATTATCTGTAAACTCAGGACATTTGCCCTGAGCTCTGGTCACAACCAGTTTTATTTTGAGATAGAAGTCTCCCTGCCTAAGTCATCAGGTTGCTCAGACTGGGCTCGAATTTTCCATCTTGCCACAGTCTTCTTTCATGTTAGATTATAAATTTGTATCATCTGGCTTGATTGACCTTTTAATAAATATGTTTCAACATCTTATTGTCTTGCTCCCAGAACAAAACAGAATATGTAATGCACTTATTTTCATCAGAGAGATTATCCTGAGATTATTCTACTGAGATGGCTCAGTAGAATAAGCACTTGCTTGGCAAGTGCAAGGGTCTGAATTCAATCCCTGGCTCTGCAAAATACATAAATACATAAATGAATGAGTAAAATAATAAAATAAATCATACATGTACATAGATGTGTCTAACATTCATATATACATATATTCATAAATACATATGCATCCATGCATAAATACATATATGCGTAAGCATATATGTGTATAAGTGTACTTGTGTTCAAAATAACTTCCTATGAATAGTGTGGGATTTAGGGTAAGATCAGGAATATCACTATCACAGAAAACTGTGAATGAGTCAATCACAAGTCATCTTTGAGTTGTCTATATCTTCTGATAAATATATAAGCTGTCACAAGGTGTCATCAAATTATGATGATGGTGCAGAGGTAGCATTTCTGTTTCAATTATTAAGATTGTTTACCTAAAAAATCAGTAGAAACAACTTGAATGACATTTAAAGTAAGATTGCTAGTATTAAAAAGATATTATCTGCGTGAATTTTCCCATCGCCCCTCTGCACAACTCTGATCCCCATCTTCCTCACCTTTAGAGCTTGCATGGTTTCTATTCTTCTCTCTTGACTTTGATCTATCTGATCTGCTAGAATTTTTACTGTCCTGATTTCAGAGTCTGTAATTCTCATTTTCTGAAAATTTCTTTTTTTCTCTCTCTCCTCTCATCTTTTCTGGATTGGCATGCCTATTCTCCCAACCATGTGTGATTCTTGGTCTGGTCATTCCTGTACTGATTATCACTACTTCCTTTGGCATGTGTGCTCCTGTCTGATGTGTATTTTGCTATGGGAGCTCTCCAGTTTTTTGTTTGGTTTGGGTTGGTTTTCACTTTTTTTTTTTTTTTTTTTTTTTTTTTTGGTGGTACTGGGGATTGAACTCAGGACCATGAACTTGCCAGGCAAGAATTTATCTACTGAGCTATCTCCCGGCTCTCTCTCCAGTTTTGACCTCTTGAATTTTGACTTCTGTGCTTTTCTGGTCTCCTGTCTCTCTCAGATTTTGTGCACAGATTCTTTTGTTCTACCCTTCTTTTATCCTGTCCCCTCCATTTGTTTGTTGGATCCTGGTTGATTTATCTCCATCTTTACGTTTCACCTTCCTCTACCCATTCTTTCTCATATCTTTGGCTGAGGCTGAACTACAGCTGCAGGAGGACAAACAGCTGCTGTCTGCCCTGGATGACTCTGAGCTGCTCTCACTATTATGGGCGTTGGAGCCTGAGGAGTTAGAGTTCAAGAAACTCTCTGAAAACAGAGAGCACAGAGAGGAATTGCTTCATGCAACATCTTATTGTTGGGCCACGATAATTTTTGGTGTATTTTTTTTT
>NW_004524846.1:1275863-1278595 GCF_000260255.1 Octodon degus | reverse complement strand
TCGATCACTTTCCTCTCTGGCCCCATAATCTCCTTGATCAGAAAATTTGGGACACTACCGAGTTACATGATGTAATAGTACAAGTTCTCATATGTACTCAGTCTTAATTGACCTTGAAAGGCTAGGGCCAAAATGTTGGCTTTTCTTGCAGCCCTCCTCCTACTTTAATTTGTTCTGCAAACTTAGGTTGTTAAACATCCAGAAGACAAGCTTATTGTTATTACCATATGACTTAGGTTGTTAAGCTTAACCTCACTATCTGTCTGAATATCCAACATCTTAGGCATAGCATGGAACAGGTACTTTTCATCAAGTACTGATATGTTGAACTTTAAGTCCCTACAGAATATGATAAAAAATTTAAAAATTAGAATATATTTTAAAAATAGCCATAAAGAATTATATACTACTTATGTTTACATATAAGTCCAAAAAACTAACCATATACAAACTTGAAACAGGACGGTCCCACAATATTCCTTTTCCTGTCTCTTGCTTTCATTCACCACCCCCTTCTTTTTGAACAACCATCTATACAAGAGACAGCACAGCAGCAACTGGCATGTCATGACAAGCAGCCCATATTCAGAAGACCAGAATGACAGGCACTCCAAACATGAAACTAGTATTACAGATTACCATCTGCAGTGCAGTTGCTTAGTTCACAGGTATCAGTATATATAGTTAGTCAGGGTGAGAATCTTTCCAATTTACTGCTAGATTCAAAAATCTTCTGGAGATTCTCAGGATAATTGCCTTGCCCATCTTCTACATATAACTGTGTGACTTGACATTGTCATGTTTCCTAGCTCTTCTCCTTTCCCTCTCTTGATTAGTTAGTCCTCGAGATCCTGCTTTCCTTTTACTTGTATTATACCTTTCTATTTGTATTTCATCTTTTGAGGTCTTGTACTGGGGAAACTATATGAAATTTACACATGTGTGTCTGTTTTATTTCACTTATGAGTATATGTTCAAGTGCCATTCACTTCAATATAAAGGCTTCGAGTTTATCAATATTAATAGCTGAATAATACTCCATTGTGTAAAAATACCACATCTTTTTTAACCATTCTCAGGTGATGGGCATCTTGGTTGTTTCCAAGATTTGGCTATCACAAGTTGTGCTGCTATAAACATAGGCACATATATGTTCCTATAATAAGATGTTTTCAGATCCTCTGGGAAAATTCTCATTAGAGGAATAGCTGGTTTAAATGGGATTTCCAGTCCAACTTTTCTAAAGAGTCTCAGCACTGATTTCCATAATGTTGTACCAGTCTACATTCCCACCAGCTGTAGAGAAGGGTTCCTTTTCCTCCACAGCCTTTCCAACATTTGTTGTTGGTGATTTCTTTATGATAGCCATTCATTCTGGGGTGAGATGATATCTCAATGTTGTTTTAATTTTCATTTCACGGATGGAAAGTGATGTGGAGCATTTTTTCATATATTTATTAGATTCTTTAATTTCATCCTCTGAGAAGCGTGTGTTCATCTCAGATGTCCATTTCTGGATTGGTTCTTTAAATTTTGGAACCCTAGTGTTTTTTAGTTCTTTATAATTTCTAGAGAGCAGACCTTTGTCTGAGTACTTATTTGTCATAAGCTTTTCCAAATTTGAGGGTTGCTTTTTTAACTTTGTTGGTAATTTCTTTTGGCATGAAAAACTTCTCAATAAGAGCAGATCCCAGTTGTTAATTCTTTCAACTGTTTCCCCTGCGATTTGATTTCTGTTCATGAAATCTTTGCCTACTCCTTTGTCTTCTAGAATAGGAGGAATAGAGTTCCTCCTATTTTTTCTTCCAGGAGATTTAGTGTCTTTGCTTTAATGTTTAGATCTTTAATCCATTTTGAATTTAGTTTATTGCATGGTGATAGACCTGGGTCAAGTTTGAGTTTTTGGCATGTAGAAAGCCAATTTTTCCAGCACCATTTGTTAAAGAGGCTATCTTTCTTAAAGTGGGTATATTTGACCCCTTTGACAAAGATAGGTTGGCTGAGTGTGTTCATAGGGGCTTCAGTGTCTTCTAATCTATTCTATTGATCCTCAGGTCTATTTTGTTGCCAGTACCATGCTGATTTTATCACAGTAGCCTTGTAGTATAATTTCAAGACAGGAATTGTAATGCCTCCTCCCTTGGTTTTATTGCCCACGATTGCCTTTGATATTCTAGGTCTTTTCCTTTTCCAGATAAATTTTAGTAATGATTTCTCTAGGTCTGTGAGGTATGTTGGTGGTAGTCTGATAGGGATTACATGAAATCTGTAGAACAATTTTGGGAATATGGCCATCTTCACATTGTTGGTTCTTCCTATCCAGGAGCATGGAATATCTTTCATTTTCTGAAATCCTCTACAATCTCTTTTTTTAGAGTACTGTAATTTTCCTTGAAAGTATCTTCGACTTCATTAGTTAGATTAATTCCAAAGTATTTCATTTTCTTCAGTTTTTTTAAATGTATTGCTTCTATAATTTCCCTCTCAGTGTGTTTGTTGTATGTGTAGAGGAATGCTATTGACTTTTGGGTATTGACTTTATAACCTGCTATGCTACTGAGTTTTTGTATTAATTCTAGTAGCTTCTTGGTGGAGTTTATTGGGTCTTTCAAGTAAACTATCATGTCATCTGCAGAAAAGATAATTTAACTTCTACTTTACCTATTATTCCTTTTATTTCTTTCTCTTGTCTAATGGCTGTAGCTAATGATTACAGAACTATATTGAATAGG
>NW_004524846.1:1273270-1275300 GCF_000260255.1 Octodon degus | reverse complement strand
TCTTGTAGAATTCATCTGTGAATCCATCGGGACCTAGACTTTTATTTCTTTGTAGGTTTTTAATTACATCTCCTATTTCTTTGGCTGTTATTGGGCTATTGAGAGTGGTTATATCTTATCGATTCAGTTGTGGCAATTTGTCCTTTTCTAGGAATCTGTCCATTTTTTTTTGTGTCTTCTATTCTGTGAGAGTAAAGATTCTCAAAGTAGCTATTGATAATCTTCTGAATTTCCACTGGGTCTGTGGTAATTACACCCTTTCCATTGCTTATTGCTTGTATTTGAATTTTTTCTTTCCTCTTTTTGATAAGGTTAGCTAGGGGCTTATCAATTTTATTTAATCTTTGAAAGAACCATCTTTTTGCATTCTTAATTCTTTGAATTGCTTTCTTCATCTCAATTGAATTAATTTCTGCTCTAATCTTTATAATTTCTTCCTGTCTTTGGGCTCTGGGTTTGGTTTGCTCTTCCTTTTCTAGTTGTTGAAGGTGCAACATTAGGGTATTTATTTGTTCCTGTTCTGTTTTCCTAATGTGTGAGTAAACAGCTATGAATTTCTCTCTGAGAACTGCTTTCATCGTATCCCATAAAACCCGAAAAGTTATGCTTGAATTTTCATTAAATTGTAGATATTGTGGAATTTCTTGTTTAAATTCATCTGTGAACCATTGCTTGCTGAGTAGGGTGTCATTTAATTTTCATGTATTCAAGGCTTTTTTCTGGTTTTGTTTTTCATTTATTTCCAGCTTCATTGCCCTGTGGTCAATAATGTACATGGGATAATTTCTGTTTTCTTACATATACTAAAGCATGGCCTATGGGCTAGTATGTGTTCTATTTTAGATCATGACCCATGTGCAGCTGAGAAAAATGTGTATTCATCTCTGTTTGGGTGGAACCCTCTGTATATGTCCACCAAGTCCATTTGTTTCAAGCTCTGGTCCTGTTCTATTATTTCTTTGCTAAGTTTTTATCTGTTGACCTATCTTTTGGAGATAAGGGTGTGTTAAGGTCTCCTGTTAAAATTGTGGTATTAGATATTAGATTTTTCATGTCCATTAAGATTTGCTTTATATAGTTGGGTGCTCCCATGTTTGGTGCATACATATTTATGAGTTTTACCTCTTCCTCTTGTATTTTTCCCCTAACCAGTACATAGTGGCTTTCTTTATTTCGCTTGATCACTTTTGGTTTGACACGTAAACAGTCTGAGAATAGGATTGCGGCACCTGCTTTTTTCTGAGGTGCTGGTTCATATAGTATTGTGTTCCATCCTTTGACTTTCAGCCTATGAATGACTTTATGAGTTAAATGTGTTTCTTTTATAAAGAATATTGTTGGATATTGTTTCCTCATCCACTATGCCAGGCTATTTCTCTTCATTAGTGAATTGAGTCCATTCACATTGATGGTTAGAATTGAGACGTATTGACTTATGATTGATATGTTATTTACCTGTTGTCGTTTACTCCTTTTTCTCCTGTGTTTAATTGCTTGCCCTATTTGGGTGGTTGCTTCTGATCTCATTGGTGGAGCTCAGATCATTTTGGTCCTTCTCTAGAACATCTTTCAGTAGCCTGTATAGAGTTGGCTTTGTCATCTTGAAATTCCTTAGCTATTCTTTGTCATGAAAGTATTTCATTTCCACACCAAACTTGAAAGAGAGTTTTGGAGGGTATAGTAGTCTGGTCTGGAATTTGTTTTCATAGAGGACTTGAAGTACCCTGCTCCATGCTTTTCTTGCCTCCATGGTTTGTGAAGAGAAGTCGGCCATAATTCTGATGAGTTTTCCTTTGAATGTGATCTTCTTTTCTCTAGTGGCTTTCAGTGTATTTTTCTTTTGCTGAATTTCTGGGATCTTGACTATTATATGTCTCAGTATGTTTTTCATTGGGTTAAGGTTACTTGGCGTTCTGTATGCTTCAGTTAGCTGAATGTCAGATTGTTTCCTCATATTTGGGAAGTTTTCTGCTATTACTTCTGCCCATATATTTTTAATGTCATTTGTATTGACTCCTTCTTTCTCATTG
>NW_004524846.1:1268718-1273090 GCF_000260255.1 Octodon degus | reverse complement strand
ATCTGTTTCTTTCCTGTATTGCTCATTCAAGGAATCCATCATTTTTCTAATCTCCTCTTTTTTTTATCAGTGTCTTCTTTAGAAGCAGTTATAAAGTCTTTTACTGCAGTGTTTTTTTTTTCAAATTGGTTTTCGTCCCTATGTATCTGTAGTTGATTCTTTACTTCAGATTCTATGAGTTCTGAGAATTATTTTTTTTTATTTCAGAAAAGAATTCTGCTCTGTGTTCCTCTATAACTTTCTGCTGTTACTTATTTACTATCGACGCTATTAATTCATACATTTGAGCTGAGCTAGTAGAAAAGAATTCCACTCTGAGATCCTCTATGACTTTCTGCTGTTGTTTATTTACTATCAACTCTATTAATTCATACATTTGAGCCAAGATAGTGTCCTCTGCACTTGTTCTGGATGGGCATTTGTTTACCTCCATATGTTTCTGCATTTGATTCTTTACTGTAGATGTTATTAATTCAGGGATTTCTTTTTCTATTTCCCATCTGAGTTCCTCTATACCTTTCTGCAGCTGTTTCTTTATTTCAGAAGCCATTGATCCATTGCTTTTAGCTGTGTGATTCCCAATTTGTTCTGTGTTAGTGTCCTCTGCACTTGTTATGGGTGGGCTTGAGTTCTTAGATTGCATTTTGCTCCTTCTCGTCATTTTGTGTAGCATTGTCTTCTGACCTTTTTGTAGGTCTTTGTTGCAGTTATAAACTTAGCACTGAAGTTCAGGTGCATATCTACAAAGTTTGGATTTATCCAGCTTTGCGTGGCTTGGGTCTGGCTGCTGTGCTCAGCTCCTTCCTGCTGCTGCCTTTGGGGGTGAACCTGTTGTGCCCCTCAGGCAAGATGCTCTGCTCCTGGACTAGCTGGGTGGTTCTGTTCCCTACACTCTCTGAAGGGATTAGAGCTGCAGGGTTTCACCCAGGCCTTTATGACAGGCCTGATCTGAGTCTGGTGGGGACAAGGTGGAGTAAGGGGGAGAAGCAGCTCTCCCACACACTCACTGGGCCTGGTCTAGGACTGGATCTGGGGGTTCCCAGAAAGTGTCAGAAATTCCTATTGGCCTGCGGGGTGGGGGGTACTATAGAGTAATGTGGGGCGTCCCAAGAGGGTGGAAGAAGGTCTCACCCATGCTGTGCCTGGGCTGGGACCTGTAGGTCCCCCCACCCCTGGTGCAGGGTAGCCAGAAGCTCTCCCACACACTCACCAGGCCTGGGTTTGGACTGGGTCTTTTTGGTTTATTTTTGAGGTGCTCATGTAATTCATCCTTTAAAGCTCCAAGACCTATAGAAGCAAAGAAGTTGATGGCAAATCAAATGTTTCTTGGATTATCTCTGGGTAATAATCCTTCAAAGAATGGCTACAAAATTTCATCCTTTAATCTTGCATTTTAAGCATGTTTTCATTTTAACATGTTTTATAACTGATACATTCAATGGGTTCCTTGTAAAATTATTGGAAGAGAAAAATTTCAGCAGAAAAGGAATGTAAACCTTGCTTATGTTTTGTGAATAATACAGTCAAATGTTCAAAAAAGAGAGTCTTGTTTATTTAGACAGGGAGATAGATGGGTGATAAAATGTTGAATATTGCCATCATCTACAGGAACAGAAAGAAAAAGTCAAATGCCATATATTAAAATGATTTATGTAAGTCATTATTATTTCTACAAATATAGTAAAAATCATGACCTTTCTGGAAGAAGAGAGAGGATTGAAATGGGGAAATACTCTTCCAAAAACTGGTGCTAGAATATGAAAACAGATAAAAAGTTATGACAGAAGCCTTACATTGTTTATAAAAATTGACTTAAAATGAATGATAGATGTACCTGTTATACCTACAACTATGAAACTCCAAGAAACAAACCCAGGAGAAACTTCACATAAAAATTTTCCTATGCTTTCTTCTGATGAACTAACACAAAGTTGGTGGTAATAGGATGGGAGAACATGGTAGAAGACTGGTGCATGGTGTGGAGCCTTTGACTGAGATCAGTGTTCTTGTAAGAGACCTACCAGAGAGCTAGGTAGTGGTACACTTCAACTGCATGAAAAGATAAGAAAGGCATCCACAGAGGAAGTAGGTGCTTAAGGGATACCAAATTCACTGGCAGCTTGAGCTGAGACTTCTCAAGATGCAGAAATGTTAGAATAAGATTCGGTTGCTTATAAACTCCTTCTTTTATGATATTTTCTACATCATCATAATCACACTGAAAAAAAACATAATAATGACTTTTTATATAGCACAAAAGCCACAAACTATAAAATAAATGATTGACAAGTGGAGCATCATTAAAAGTAAAAAAATCTGCTACATGGTACAGCCAAGATTATAAAATGAAAAGTTGCACACTGGGACAAAATATCTACAAAAGCATATCTGATAAAGGGATGTTGTCTAAAAGATGAAAAACTCAACAACACATTTTTTAAAAAATGTTCAGTTGAATTAGAGAAAATCCAGCAGAAGCTCCTCACCAGAGAAGATACAAAGATAAAAACCAAGGACATGGAGATAACTTGTTGGTGTAAGTATTGCCTGGCAAGCTCAAGGACCGGGTCTTGACTCTTGGTATTGCATGTGGTGCCAGCCCCAGCCTGGGCCTGCTGAGCAAGTCACCAAAATCAGATGGGTGGTGCATGCCTGTAAACCCAGCACTGGGGAGACTGATGCAAGAAGATCAGTAGGAGTTGGAGCTCCATAGAGAGACCCTTTACCAAATAATTTTTAAAAAGATAAAAACCAAGAAAATAACAAGATGCCCCACTTACAGCACCAGAGAAATACAAATTAAAACAATAAGATACCACTTTGAGCTCACTGCAATGGCCCCAAAGCAGAACACCAGCAGCACACAGTGATGCTGACTGTGACAAGTACTAGGAACTCTCACTCATTGGAAATATGAAATGGTATGGCCACTCTGGCAGGCAGCTTGGCACTTTCATATAAAACTAAGTGTAACCCGACCATTTGATCCAGCAGTCACACTCCCTGATACTTACCCAAAGGCGTAACACTTTGCATTCTATAAATATATAAAATTATAACTTGTCAAGTTATAATAAGGTACACTTACTGTTAAAAATTTACAAATTATTATAATATTCACTCACAAACATACTCATAAAGGTTCGAGTCAAATTCATTTGCAAATGACAAAATCTGAAAGCAGTCAAGCTATTTCTTAGTAGGTGACTGGATGAATCAACTGTGACACATTGATCCACGGAAGTATTATCAAGAACTAAAAATAAATCAGCCAGTAAGCCATGAAAACAAAGGTAGACATCGTACCTTCTATGGCTAACTAAAAAAGTCAATGCAAAAAAGCTACACAGATCAACATAGGTTAATGAGGAGGCAGGGAGGAATTAATTCAGAAAACTTTCATGGAAGTGAAAATATGCTGTAGTTACTATAGTGCTGGATAATGCCTTTTCATATTTGTCAGTATCCTTGGGTAATATAGTACAAAAGATGAAACCTAATATGAACTGTGACTTTGGATGATAACTTTATGCGGACATGTGCATCTATTCTGCTGCAGGACGTGCTGGTAGAGAATGCCAAGAGAATGTGGGGAAAACAATGCAGATACTTTCTGTGGCCTCTGATCAGTACTTCCATACATCTCAAACTAATCTAAAACAACTCTGTAAAAAATAATTTATGAAACTAATGTAAATTGAATTCTAAGTATTATTGACTTTGAGTGTGGGCACATACTAATATAGCATTTTCAATTAATATGTTCTGTCTTAATAAGGTCTTAATGTATATGAAATACGACGGATTAATAAGTGCTTTTCTTTCGGGATTGTATTCTTAGTCTTCACAACAGGGCTGGAGGCCAAAGCAACTCAAATTTTATAATCATCTACTGTGAGGATGTGAATCAATACAATGTTTTACTTACACTCATGGAAAGGCACAATTCAAGAATTAAATTTTAAGATTGGGCTTGGTAGCCCATTCCTGTCATCCCAGTACTTGGCAGGCTATAAACAGGAGGATCAGTATGAGTTCGATCTACGCAATGAGACCCTGTGCACCATGTACACGCTGTCCTAAATTTAAAAAAGAACTAAATTTTATTTCTTCAGTTAGCAAAATCAAAATTCACAAAATCTTATCAATTATTTAAGTATTTAACAATAAAGTCTTCCTTATTTTAAGACCTTTCTATTTCATACTTCATGGGAATTAATATTTCTGAAGAGCCAGCAAGATAGCTCAGTGGCAAAAGTACCTGCCTGGCAAATGTAAGGTCCTGTATATATTTCTGTTTAAATGTATTTATGTAATCAACATACAGAAAAATTATATCCATATTAAAATTATATATTTTAATTATGAAAAA
>NW_004524846.1:1259913-1261324 GCF_000260255.1 Octodon degus | reverse complement strand
GAGATACTGAACACCCTGTAGACCCTTCCCTAAATAATAAAAATAATAATAAAGAGATCTCTAAAAAGATGGTAGAGGATGAGTCGAATTTGAAAATCGTGATAGAAAAGCTGACATCATTGAATGAAACAGAAGAGCTCCCTGGATTTTGGTAGATGGCTCTAGTGAAAATGACAAGCATGCAAATATATATCTCATAGGTAGGGGTTGTTGGACAACAGCAGATCACCTTAAAGAGGAGGCCAATGCTCTTTCTTCAGTTCAGTTTCCAAATTTCTGAATACTGAAAAGAAATTAAGCAAAATAAACATTTACTGGGGAGAGTATCACGTAAGATATGGTAAGAGGAGTAAGGGAATACTCTGACTCATGAGAGACTGCATACAGTATTGCTTTGGTTCACAAACGCTTCTGCTTATAAACAGTTTAGTTCTCAAACAAAAGCCTTTGGCAAAATTATGCTTGCATTGACCAGCACCATGCTGCGCGGCAAGGGGGGTCACAGCCATCTCTCCCAAGTAAACACAACCTCATTCATCTTCCTCCAGATCACAACACAAATTCACTTCTCAGTTCAGTCACCACTGCACTGGAAAGGAATGACAACATGATACGAGAGTTTGTTCAGGATAAGAGTGTTATCAGGAGCAGTTGTAAACTTAAGTCTAGTAGAATGATACTCTAGTGCATTCGCTATTTATCATTTGATTTTTTATGTTTAAAAAGATCCATTAAAATTTGGCAACTCTCTATGTCACAAATTATGTTTTGCTAAGGTATAAGGTTATATTATGCTATTCTGGTTTTTGTAATGTTCATCAATGATATAAACTTTCCTATTAGCAGAGGGAAAGTTCAAACATATTCAGCTAAATAAAATTTTCCTTCTCCATACAAAAAATAAATGATTGGTAGTGAACTTTGTGGATTAAACCTGCTTGGAATCACAATGGATCAGATTTTACTATAGGTTCCTTATGTTCAGCACCTTATAAATCATTAACTGACATAATCATATTCCGTATCCTGTTATACAAACCTCAAATGCCATTCACCTGGAACTTGTGGTTCACTGACTGTCAAATGAAGTATTGCTGAGGTTGTTAATGAATGAATCCTAGCACAATAACTAATACATTAGGAAATGAATTTAATTAAAAATGCCTATCATTTACCTTGTTCTGGAAGTATTAGATTATGTAGAACATGGTTAATAGGGTATTCCATTAACACCATAAATACTCTTATGAGAATGAAAAAACTATCATAAATGATATAAACATATTTTATTGAAAGCAGATGCAATAAATTTATTTCCATGATAAAAATATATTTCTAGTTTACAAAGAATAATTTATTAGGTCAGGTAAGTGACTGTATTTCTCTTATTCAACACATATTTAAGTACTAA
>NW_004524846.1:1256132-1258893 GCF_000260255.1 Octodon degus | reverse complement strand
AGAAGACCATAAAAGTACAGGGAAAAAAGGAAATACAAAGAGATGAGATAATATTAAGTTGAAATCTTCACCAATGAAACAATCATCAGAGTAAAGACACAATATAGAGACTAGACCCCTTCTGCTAGTTGTATTATCTGCCTGGGGGTCAACTACTCTTACTTTTGATTTGTCATAGATGCTAGTTAGAATGTTAAAAAAGAGTTACTGTGTGTTACATTGCTGCTAGGAAGATTATACATTAACTTGTTTTGCTTTTAGTTTTTACTTCAACTAAAAAGAATGTTTTCATTTCCTATTATTTTTGAAACCAAATAATTGAGATAATTATCAAAAGCATCTGATACTACTAAAAGCTTTATAACTGGTGAATAATTAGTGTTGTATTCTTATTTGGAATCACTTATTTTAAAAGCCTCCATTGTGACTATATGTTTTTTAAATTTATTATAAAATATATAGATGCTATTCTTAAAATTTATTTTACATTATAGTAGAAATCCATAAAAGTTGGACATTTAAGAAGAAATCCCTAAAAGTTGGACATTTGCTTGAGTTGGGCAGAAATTATGCTTTATTATTACATGCAACACAGTGCACTTTACCTTAATTTAGGACTTTAATTTGTCCTATTCCTCTGGCAAAGAGGGTCACCTACACATTCATGCAGAACAGACTACCTCAGTGATAACACAGTGATATTATTTGCAAACCAAATTAATCATAAATTAATCACACAATAGCATTCATGAACCGATGTACCATCTAACGCACAGGTTCCTATCTGTCTCTCTTCATCATCAAAAATTTAAAGAAAAATATTAAAGTCACACCTAGATTTCAACTGGAATTTCACACTTGCCAAAGCATTAATATCCATAAATTACTTTATCCCCACTTCTATCTATATTTCTTTTTTTTCCATAGTTTTACAGAGAAACATATAGCGAGAGACAGTTTCAAAACAAATTGGTAGGACAGTTTCAATAATTAACACATTGCATATATTCTTCCTAGGGGATAATTGCTGTACAAGATGCAGACATGATATTCTATTTTCAAACACCATTAAAACAAATCCCTCTATTCATTAAGAGAATGTAACTATATATCTTTCCTAACCACTTTGAATACACAGATACAAAATGGACATTCATTTATATCCCCTTTTTTGGTTAAGTTCTGTTCTTTCAATATTATAGGTGTGTAAACTCTTCAAAATATTCTAAAAGAGTTCAGTAGCCCATAATAGTATTGGGTCATCCATTTGACTGGCAATGTCAGAAATTGTTGACCTGAGTACCTTGCAGCTCAACATAACAGCATGGCTTTACTTCTTATATTTCATTTTTATACTTTTCTGCTGGATGGTTAAGACAAAGGTAAAGCAGGACCTATGCAACAAGAGTTGTAGTTTTCGGGTCTGAAAAGGTCAGTGAAATCCCCTCAGGACTTGTACTAATATCCTCTACCTAAGATTGTAGAACTTTTGTCACTGTCAGCCATGTGGATGAGTCACAGCCATTGCTTGGCCAATGTGCTCTCTGTGAAAGCCTGAGAGAAGGTTTTCTCTCCATGTGACTCTCCTTAGGCACACTCTACATCATCAATCACTTTCCTCTTTGGCCCTATAATCTCCTTGATCAGAAAATTTGG
This sequence comes from Octodon degus, assembly GCF_000260255.1. NCBI lineage: Eukaryota > Metazoa > Chordata > Mammalia > Rodentia > Octodontidae > Octodon > Octodon degus. The sequence continues at coordinate 1,257,237 of NW_004524846.1, read as the reverse complement.
GACACTACCAAGTTACATGGCATTACACTACAAGTTCTCATATGTCCTGAGTCTTAATTGACGTTGGAAGGCTAGGGCCAAAATGTTGGCTTTCCTTGCAGCCCTCCTGTTTCTCTAATTTGGTCTGCAAATTTAGGTTGTTAACCATCCAGAAGACAAGCTTGTTGTTATTACCATACAACTGAGGCTGTTAAGCTTAATCTCACTATCTCTCTGAATATCAAACATCTTAGGCATAACATGGAACAGGTATTTTTCATCAAGTATTGATATGTTGAACTTTAAGTCCCGGCAGAATATGATAAAAAATTAAAAAATGAGAAGATATTTTAAAAACAGGCATAAAGAATTATATACTTAGGTTTACACATAAGTCCAAAAATTTAACCATATACAAACTTGAAGCAGGAAATTCCCACAATATTCCTTTCCTGTCTCTTGCTTTCATTCACCACCCTCTTCTTTTTGAACAGCCATCTATACAAGAGACAGCATAGTAGCAACTGCCATGTCATGACAAGCAGCCTGTATTCAGAAGATCAGAATGACAGGTATTCCAAACATTAAACTACTATTAGAGATTACCATCTGCAGTGCAGTTGCTTAGTTCACAGGTATCAGTATATAGTGAGTCAGGGTGAAAATCTTTCCAATTAACTGCTAGATGCAGAAATCTTCTGGAGATTCTCAGGATCATTTCCATGCCCATCCTGTACATGTAACTGTATAGCTTGACATTGCATGTTTCCTGGTTCTTTTCCTTTCCCTCTCTTGATTTGTTAGTCCTTGAGATCCTGTTTTCCTTTTACTTCTATTATACCTTTCTATTTGCAATTCTTCTATTGAGTTCATATACTAGAGAGACTATACAGTATTTACACATGTGTGTCTTGTTTATTTCACTTAAGAGTATATTTTCAAGTGGCATCCACTTCAATATAAAGGCTTTGAGTTTATCATTCTTAATAGTTGAATAATACTCCATTGTGTAAAAATGCCACATATTTTTAAACCATTCCTCAGGTGACGGGCATCTTAGTTGTTTCCAAGATTTGGTTATCACAAACTGTGCTGCTATAAATATAGGCACACATATATCCCTATG
>NW_004524846.1:1255061-1255776 GCF_000260255.1 Octodon degus | reverse complement strand
TGGCTTCTTTAATTCCATCCTCTGAGAATTGTGTGTTCATCTCTGATGCTCATTTCTGGATTGGGTCTTTAAATTTGGGGGCCCTAATGTTTTTTAGTTCTTTATAAATTCTAGAGTAGAGAGCAGAACTTTGTCTGAGTACTTATTTTTCATGATTTTTTCCCAATTTGTGGGTTGCCTTTTCACTTCGTTGGTAATTAATTTTGACCTGAAAAACTTCTCAGTGAGAGCAGGTCTCAGTGGTTAATTCTTTCAACTGTTTCCTGTGCAATTTGATTTCTATTCATGAAGCCTTTGCCTACCCCTATGTCTTCAAGAGTTCCTCATACTTTCTCTTCCAGGAGATTTCATTTCTCTGCTTTAATGTTTAGATCTTTAATCCATTTTGACTCTAGTTTAGTGCATAGTGATAGACCCGGGTCAAGATTTAGTTTTTGGCATGTAGAGAACCAGTTTTTCCAGCACCATTTGATAAAGAGCCTTTCTTTCTTCCATTGAGTATGTTTGGCCACTTTGTCAAAGATAAGGTGGCTGAGTGTGTTCACAGGTCTTCAGCGTCTTCTAATCTATTCTATTGATCCTCAGGTCTGTTTTGTTGCCAGTACCATGCTGATTTTATCACAGTAGCCTTGTAGTATAATTTTAAGTAAGGAATTGTAATGCCTCCTGCCTTGTCTTTATTACCCAGGATTGTCTTTTCTATTCTAGGTTTTTC
>NW_004524846.1:1252368-1253284 GCF_000260255.1 Octodon degus | reverse complement strand
TTTTTTCTGGTTTATTTGTCATTTATTTCCAGTTTCATTGCATTGTGGTCAGAAAATGTGCATAGGATAATTTCTGTTTTCTTACATATACTTAAGCATGACCTATGCACCAGTATGTGTTCTATTTTAGAAAATGACCCATGTGAAGCTAAGAAAAGTATATATTCAGCTGTGTTTGGGTGGAACACTCTGTATATGTCCAGCAAGTCCATTTGTTTCACGATCTGGTTAAGTTCTGTTATTTCTTTGCTAAGTTTTTGTGTGGTTGACCTATCTTTTTGGGATAAGGGTGTGTTAAGGTCTCATATTAAAATCGTGGTACTGGATATTAGATTTTTCATGTCCATTATGAATTGCTTTATATAGATGAGTGCTCCCGTATTGAGTGTGTACATATGTATGAGTGTTACCTTGTCCTTTTGAAATTTTCCCCTAACCAGTATATAGTGGCCTTGTTTACTTCGCTTGGTCATTGTTTGTTTGAAGTTTAGACTCTCTGAGAATAAGATTGCTACCCTGCTTTTTTCTGAGGTGCTGGGGCATGTAGTATTGTGTTCCATCCTTTGACTTTCAGGCTATGAATGTCTTTATGAGTTAAATTTGTTTTTTGTATACAGCATATTGTTGGATTTTCTTTCCTAATCCACTATGACAGTCTCTTCCTCTTAATTGGTGAATTGAGTCCATTTACATTGATGGTTAGAATTGAGATGTATTGACTTACGATTGACATGTTATTTACCTGTTGTTGTTTACTGCTTTTTCTCCCATGTTTAATTGCTTGCCCTATTTGGTTGGTTGCTTCTGATCTCATTCATGGAATTCTGATCATTTTGGTCCCTCTTCAGAACATCTTTCAGTAGCCTGTGTAGGGTTGGCTTTGTCATCATGAAATTTTTTAGCTGTTCTTTGTCAC
>NW_004524846.1:1246549-1251963 GCF_000260255.1 Octodon degus | reverse complement strand
TCTTCAAGATCTGAAACTCTGTCTTCACTTTCACTTAAACAGTTTTGCAAGTTTGTGATTGAGATTTTAATTTCCTCTATATCTCTTTGACTCTGCTTCATGCGATCTATTTCTTTCCTGTATTGCTCATTCAAGGAATCCCTCATTTTTCTAATCTCCTCTATTATTTTATCAATGTCTTCTTCAGAAGCAGTTAGAAATTCTTTTAATGCAGCTTTTTTTTCTGACTGGGTTTCCTCTCTATGTTTCTATAGTTGCTTCTTTACTTCAGATGCTATGAGTTCTGAGAATTCCTTTTTTATTTTAGAAAAGAATTCCACTCTGAGTTCTCCTATAACTTTTTGCTGTTGCTTATTTGCTATCAACGTTATTAGTTCATACATTTGAGCTGAACTAGTAGAAAAGAATTCTACTCTGAGTTCCTCTATGACATTCTGCTGTTGCTTATTTACTATCAACTCTATTAATTCATACATTTGAGCCAAGCTAGTGTCCTCTGCACTTGTTCTGGGTAGGCATTGGGTTTCCTCCATATGTTTCTACATTTGATTCTTTAATGCAGATGTTATTAATTCAGGAATTTCTTTTTTTATTTCCAATCTGAGTTCCTCTATACCTTTCTGCAATCTGAGTTCCTCTATATCTTTCTGAAGCTGTTGATTCATTGCTTTCAGCTGTGTGATTCCCAGTTTGTTCTGTGCTAGTGTCCTCTGCACTTGTTATGGTTGGGCTTGCGTTCTGAGATTGCATTTTGTTTTTTCTCATCATTTTGTGTAGCACTGTCTTCTGACCTTTCTTGTAGAGCTTTGTTGCTGTTATAACAGTAGCACCTACTGAAGTTCAGGTGCAGATCTACAAAGTTTGAGTTTATCCAGCTGTGCCTGGCTTGTGTCCAGCTGCTGTGCTCAGCTCTTTCCTGCTACTGCCCTTGGGGGTGAACCTGTTGTGCCCCTCTGGAAAGATGTTCTGCTCCTGGGCTAGCTGGGTGGTTCTGTCCCCTACCCTCTCTGCAGGGAGTGTATCTCAGGATTTTACCCTAGGACTGTATGTCAGGCCAGAGCTGAGTCTGTTGGCGACAAGGTGGAGTAGTGGGGAGAGGCAGCTCTCCCACACACTCACCAGGCATGGCCTAGGACTGGGTCTGGGGGTCCCCGGAAAGCACCAGAAATTCCTATTCTGTGGGCTGGGTGGGGGAGGTTCTGCAGAGTGGTGGGAGGCATCCCAATGGGATGGAAGAAGGTCTCACCCATGCTGTGCCTGTGCTGGGACCTGTAGATTCCCGCCAGCGCAGGGTAGCTAGAATCTCTCTCGCACACTCACTGGGCCTGGGCTAGGACTGGGTCTAGCTATATTTTTTTTTTGCAGTGAGGTAACTGATCCCATCTATAGCACTTGTGCTATACCACACTGCCAGCACTATTATTGAGCTTCGAGGAACATGCAAGTGACTTCCCTCAAGTTCAGAATTAAATCTATCTTTATATACTGAGATCAGAAAGAAACCTGACAATTGGAATGATGATTGAGTTTTTCCTCTCTTTCTCTCTGTAGATAGTTACATACCTTCATGTCATGCATAAATATATACATACATACATACATACGTCCAATGGCAATTCCACATTTTTTTCACTGTTCAAGGTTTATCTGGTATTTTAGTTGGTGTGACACTGGGTTGCACTGTTCACAGGTAGATTATTTTACATTATACAGCAATGTACTCTCTCTCTCTCTTTCTATATATATATATAACAAAAAATCCTTTAAAACAGTTATGCACAAGATGTGCACTACTGGATCTGTACACTGGATCCCAGGCTGTGACCAACTGGAGAAAGGTCAGATAAGGCTTGGTGGATGAAGCTGTGTAACACAATACCACACATCTGTTCGAAGAGTAAGTGGAGCCTGCACAGCAAGGTGTCTCAAACATGCTGGGCTACATCACACTAACCAGGACTACAAGGGAAGCACCATCAGGCATCAGGACAGAGCTGTGGGGTTTTGTGAATCATTTCTACTTCTAACTTTTAGAAACTGATGTTTTCCCCAGGCCATCTTAATAGTACACATCAGACAAAAAGAACAACTGGCACAAGTTCCAACTAAACCCTCTTGTAGCTTAGATAGTGACATGGTGACACTGGAAGACTTTAAATCTACAGCTCCTGCTGGAACAATCACAGGATATCTGCATGCTTCTTCAAACATGCCCCTACCTCAGGAGTCAGAGTCGCCCTCACAACATCAGTGATCCCATTCTGTCCCTGGACGCAAGGGACACTAAGGAAGACATCATCCTTTATTCCACAGAGACCCTTAATCATGGTAGAAATTGGATACACCCCCTAAGATTCATTATAGGGGCTGGGAGATGGCTCAGTAGAATAAACACTTGCCTGGCAAGCACAAGGGCCTGAGTTCAATCCCCAGTTGGTAAAAAGAAAAGATTCGTTATACTGTCTGCCATCTTCCACTGACAGTCCAGTGGCCCAGGATTTGTAGCCTTTTAGTTTGTTGTGTTCATAAACCTGTCAATCACCTGTTTGTGAACCTCTTTCCAATGCTCCTTATCCCCATTAGTTCCTAACTCAGGGTGCAGATTCTTCAGGGCTGCGCCAGCAACATTCACACCACTCCACACTGGGACGCTGGAGTCTCCATGCTCCCCAAGGATCTACCAATGGTAGCCCAGTGGGTGCATGCCCAGCCCTTCGCCCATCAGGCAACTGGACTGAATCCAAGTTGCAACCACTGCTGATAACACAGTTCTTGGGAAAGCTACTTATCTTCCAAGCCACATAGATCAAGATATCCTCTGGGTTGGACACAACAAACAACTTGCAATTGTGACTGTAGTTTACAACATTAGGAATGATGAACTTGAAGTTGTTCACATTACACTGCACCAAATTAAGAGGGATCTCTCCCTCTTGCTGACATGCTCCTGTGGTGATAACAACCAACTTGGAGTTTGTGGTTGCATTATGGTCTTTGCCAGAGACAATTATTGGTGTCCTAAGGAAAGGGCTGCCGTGTTGGAGATTCATCATGTCTCCTTTTGATTTGTCTTCCATGACATCAGCAAGAGCAAGTTCATCTGCCAAGTCCTTCATTAAGATACTGAAGGCACAGGTCTTGCCAACAGCACCAGTCCTGACAACTGTGATCTTATTCTGGGGCACCTGTTCCTCCTTAAGGAGAGTCACAATCAGCTAATCTTTGAGACTGGCCATCTTGGACTTAGAACCACGAGGAACTGGGAATGCACATGGGGCATGAACTTCTCAGATCCTGACTCAGTGGCAGCAGCTCTGGCATGTTGCATGTTGATGTAACATTATGACAATATGCAGAGTACAGATTGCAAAAATTACATAGTATTGCATCAAAATTTATTTGTCCTTCTTAAACCTCTTTCTAATAAGTTATACCACTAATTTTCACAGAATGTGCTGTATTATCATCATCCTAAGGAAATGTGAAGATGTGGAATAATTCATATAAGCTACTTGGAACAATGAAAAAGTTCACTGTTATGATTATTTATATATAATTATTATCACTTTTATTCATTACTGGCTCATGTGCAACATATTATAAGCTAAAAATGCCTGATTTATATTTCTAGTTACTTTAAATTCTTGTGTGTATTACTCAATATATTACTATAAATGCATTTTATAATAATAGTGAAACACACATACATCATTTCTAAAGAGCACAAATACAGCTTTATTGTTATTTGAAATCTACATTTTTGGATAGAAAGGAGAGTAGGACAAAGAGGAACTTTCAGTTATATGAATTGTCAAACTTCAATTTCACTTCTTTGAGGCCACTGCTCGTGATCTCAAGAAAAAAACAGAGAAGGGGAGGAGAAGGGAAGGGAGGTGAGGGAAGGAAATAGGAGGGAAAGGAAAGGAAAGGATCACTCAGTTGAAAGGAAGGGAAAGGAAAAGAAGGACAGGACAGGACAGGACAGGACAGGACAGGACAGGACAGGACAGGACAAGAAAGGAAAGGAAAGGAAAGGAGAAAGGAAAGAAAAGGAAAGGAAAGGAAAGGAAAGGAAAGGAAAGGAAAGGAAAGGAAAGGAAAGGGAAGGAAAAGAAAGGAAAAGAAAGGAAAAGAAAAGAAAAGAATTTTTTCTTTTGAAAAAGAAACAAAGTATCTCTGGAATAATATTTCCAGAGCAATTTGGAAGATATTTACTGACTGATCCACAAGGTCCATGTATATATGCAGGATGGCTGGGATAATTGTACTCTTGATTCCTACTGATCTTTTGAAAGAAATAATTGATGTTTAATTTGCTTTCTTCTTTCTAATTTTTTGACCATGTTTGCATGCTTATATCTGGTAATGTGAACAGCTAATATGAAGACAACGATATGGATTAGAACAACCACTGTGAATTCCTATCATCTTGTTTAGTAAATACTGTTTTTAAGTATTTTATTATTTTTTATTCTCTTTAAAAATTAAGGAAATATTTAGAGCATTACAACTATGACACATAATAGCCAAATGTATTATTTTTTTCAGAATGAAAAAAATCATAAAAAAATAAGATAATAGCTTTGACTTCACATAGACATGGCCCCCATTTTGATTTGAATAAAAAAGGAGATGGAGATTTTAACACAGGATATAAATATAATCTTAAAATTATACACTAAACATATGATAGAATGAGATTTGTGATTAAACATTGCACAGTAAATTCAAATATGAGAAGAATGAAGAGACTGCAGAGTAGATTGCAGAAGGCACACACTTGAGTGTAAACACATTCATTGCACACTGAAAACAGTAAAAGTCATTAATTCAGCTTCCAGTGTCCCCTCCAGCTTTCGCAAGATCTCTTTCTATCTGTCAGTGATACGAGAATCCTTTTCCTCTAATCCTACCATGAGGAATCACAACCTCAACATCATCATGTTGTTTCCTTCTAGAACACACTTTGGGCAAAGCCTAGATTTCTGATGCTGTATTACATCAGAGAGTCATAACTACAGAGCTGCTGAAACCCCTTTTGCTCTCCAGAAGTAAATAAATAATTTTCTAGGAAATATTACATAGCCCCTACCCCAACTTTGAGTCATCGGTAAATCTACCTCACAGTTCTCAGTGGAGTGTTCCAAGTTGTAATCTTCTCATTTATTCATGGTTGTTTTCTCAGATACGGTTCTGGCACTCTACTGCACTCTGAGCATGTACAGCTGTTTGGAAAATCTTGGCACAGGAGAGAAAAAAAAGTCATTAATTTTAGGGCTAAAGAAAACATAGACTGTGGTATAAAATCCTCACAGGCCATGCTGAGTATTGAGAATCTTGTGGTAAGTTAAAATAAATCTAACATCATTCTAATATCTGAAATGACACAACCAAGTTTTCAGTGGATGATAAAA
>NW_004524846.1:1242732-1245849 GCF_000260255.1 Octodon degus | reverse complement strand
AAAGTATCAATATTCAACAGGTGTTCACCATGCACACTTTGAAGTAATGAAGAATTATTACTCATTGTAAAAAGTTTTGAGCAATGAGTGATAACCATACAAAGTGTCTACCTTTTTCTCCTTCCCTTGCTTCATGGATGATTTTTAAGGCTGGAAAAGTAGCTTGGCAGGAAGGCATGGTCATCTTCATTTCTTTCGCTTTAGTCCATGTTTCAATTTATTTTCTGTTCACTTCTCCTTATCTAGGATTATGTTCTTTAATAAAGTCTCGCAATAGAAATTGTCTTTATTTTCTGGTGATTGTTGCCCAACACCCCAATTCTTAATCAATGAAGTCCTTCATTTGCCCGTGCCAAGTATCAGGGATTTTTTTTTGATCCTCCTCTGTTGAAATTCAGATCAACAAAATTCTTATGAAAATGTATTGTGACACTTTCAGATTATTTTACCCAACTACCTGTACTGTACATTAAGTTCCTTGAGCAAGTTTGGACCTCTGGCAACTATCAAAAAAGCTAAGCATAGTACAAGAATTTAAACAGTATTTTCAGAATAAGTAACAGTAAGAAATAGTGTAGTCACAAAATATGTTGTACTGCAATAAATATTTGACTGTTATAAAAACCAAACCCATACAATGATCATCTATTTTCATTTTTCCCTTTTAACTTGTAACACACACACACACACACACACACACACACACACACACACACAGAAATAGTGTTTTACTTAGATGTCTGAAATTTCTCCCAATTTTATTACATTCTTGTTGTTTTTCTTAACAGCCTATATGTTTCCAAAACTTTTTTCTTGTGTTGGAAGAGTATAAATTATTAACATTGATAGTAACATTGAAAGCCGCAAGTGTCTCTAAGGATCATTAAGTGTTGAGAAGGATTTTTAAAACAGATCATATACATAAGTGTCAAAAACCCTGCACAATTTAAACCACTTCCCAAGATATGATATTGTGATTTATTAAAGGGGGGAAAAGATCCCTCTGTATACATCATTTCTTTTGTGCTGAGGAAGAGCATCAGAAGAAGTTAAAAGGAGTGGTAACAGGAAGAAAGTAGAAGAGACCCAAGAGTCCAACTTTACTGCCTATTTGACATTGTTTCAAAGTTTGTGATTATACCATTCATGTAACCAAAAATGCAAAGTACAAATAGCTACTTTTGCTGTAAGAAAAAACCCAAAGGAGACATAAAAGGCGTTGCTGAGTTATACAAAGCCATTGTGCCCAGTGTGGAATCACATTTCATCCCATTTAGTCCACTGAGGCCATTTTTCTCCTTTATAATAATTTTAGCAATAAAAACTTTCCTTTATAACCCAACCCTAAAATAAAAGATTCTGAAGCTCTTAAATAACTGAAATTACAATTGTTTAATTTGTTTTCTCTTCTAGGTAGCTTCTAAAAATCCCTCCTGGCTGATTTATGCATTTAATTTCTATTTTATATTTTTAGTATTTTTCTTATTTTAACATGGCATAGTGAATCTGTGAGACACTAGGCCTGGTGAGCAGAGTTAGCTGTATCCTTGTAGGCCTCTGCAGAGAATTTACTAATGTCATAATTATATTTGATAGGTTTGACTTATGCACAGCAATAGGTTTAGCAAAGAAATCTAAAATTAAAATAATGATAAAGTTTAAAAAATGAATGAATAGAACATAAACTTATTTCAACTTTGCAATAAAAAAAATGATAAGATATCTTTGCACTGGGCTGCTTTAATCATAAGGGGTCACCACATAATCCAAACAGTGTTTAGAATTTAGCTCTGTCTAAGCTTATAATTCTTAATTATGTCTGACATTGGACACTTCTACAGTTTCTTTGTGTCAAAAATAAATATGGTTATTATATTTTAACACTTCAAAGTAACATGAAAATTGCTGAAAAATTATTTTAATTATGTAATGGTTGTGCCACTGAAACTATATTATTGAAAAAAAGAACTGTACAAATGGTTCTGAATTTTCAGGCATTTCTCTTGTCTCCTCTAGAAATAAATTTTCCATTACCTGAATTGTTTCAAAATGAGAAAAATAAGTAAGCCATTGATAGATTAAAAAAAAAACACTAGATCCCTCAAGTTTTCATCATCTTAGTATTAACTATTCTTTTTCAACACATTGGATTATTTTAATACAACTGCTTGCTGTTTCTGTCCTCTAGACTGGAATGCTTATTCCTCATCTTTGGAGCCAAGAAATGGTGATGAGAAAGCAGGTGTCCTGCACCGATACTAGGCGCAGGTGGACCTGTTTGTAAATTGTGATACTAACCTTCGCTATCTCAGAGGGCTTCTATCCAGTGATGCTCTAAGAAAAGCAGCTTTCTCTCTCCTTTGTAAGTAGTTCAAGGTAAAATGGGTTTTATTATTTTAAAATGGCATTTATAGTGAGCTATTTAGCACTTCAGTGATTAATGTTCAGTTGTATCAGTTTGAATCAAAATTATATTTTTTTAAACATCTGAAAATATCCAGTCTTCATGACGAGTCTGGGCTGTACTAACATAAGAAGTATCAATTATTACCGCGTCATTGATTTAAACTTAGGGAACGGCTCAGTCACTTTCCTCCTGATTGTGACACAAGAGTGGATACCCACAAATTAGAGGAGGGGAGTATTATTTTTGTTCATAGTTCAGTCTGTGGTCAGTCGGGTCCAGGGCAAGAAGACGTGGTGGAAGCGCTTGCCCAAAAGAGAGCACACGCCTCCAGCTTCCCCGCATCACCATCACGGTGAGCAAGCGAGGACATAGGTGCTGGGTAGGGAAATCTATTCACCCAGTTACTGCCCCTGTTGACCCGTCTCTTCCCACCAAGCCCCAGCTCCTAACAGGAAGTCAGCCTGTGTCTCCTGGCTTTCAATCACTTTCTGAAAAGCAGTTGAAGTGAGAGCACAAGGCATTCAGGGAACACAGGAATACAAACTGTAATATAGAATAACTGCTTCCTCTTTGACAAGCACTGTTTCCTTTCCAGGATCCTCCATTCTTTATTTATTATTATTTATTTTTAATTTTCTGTGAGTGTCAGAAATCGAACTCAGGACCACTTGCTTGCCAGACAGGCTTTGTGAAACCCTGTCCAAAAGGCA
>NW_004524846.1:1231792-1242295 GCF_000260255.1 Octodon degus | reverse complement strand
TATATAACCAGATGTGAAATTACAGATATTATGATTCTGCTTCTTTTTAAGGAACTCTAGTACTGTTTTCCATATAAGCTGCTCTCACTTTGCCTGTTCACATATGTGTCAGCAATTCATAAGGCTGTCATCTTGTTGATGTCTTAAGAAGTACTTGTACTTGTTTTGGTGTTTTCTTCATAAGCATTCAAATAGGTGCTAAGCGGTATTGCAACGTGACTTTAACTTGTCCACACTTTTATGTGCTTATTTGCCATTTGTTTGTCTTTAGAAATATGTCAACACAAGTTGTTTGTCCATTTTTAACTGGGTTTCCTATTTGTGTTATGTAAGAATTCTATATTTACTCAGTATGCTAACTTTACATCAGATATATGATTTGCAATTTGTTTTCTTTTATGCACCACCTCTCCACGTGTTGATCATACACTTTGAACCATAGATGGTTTCAGTTTTGTGAAGTCTAGTTTATCTAAACGTTGGGTTATCTATACTTTTTATTTTGTAAGTATGAAATCACTCTCAATCCAATAAATACCATAAAACTTTATGTTTTTTGTGTATAAATTTCATATTTTTGCTTCTTAATTTAGGTCTTTTTATATCACTGTCATTTGAAGAGTATTTCCTAGTGCTTCTCAAGCTTCCAACTAGAATCATTACAGATGCTAAATGTAAAGGAGAAATTCAGACAGGAAAAAAAATATTAAATAACAAATAATTTCTTAGAAAAGGTAAATGTAAATGATTATCATTTGGTATGACAATGATAGCTACTAAGGTGAGAAAAATGAAAAACCTAAGACTGAAAGTATAGTTGGTCTGTGTGCATTTGATATTGGCCCATGGCTGAAGTGGTATAGGGAGTAAGAAATGACTGGATTCTGGATACAGTTTGGTGAAGGCGTGAATAAAAAATCAAAGTATTTAAGTGAATGCTAGTATTAAGAGAGATGAAGTGTGTATGTAAGAGGGAAGGCTTAAGCAAATGGAAAAATGCAATTATCATGAACTGATAAAGGAAAGAATTTTAAGAGGTATCAACTAAACACTGAAATTTTCATGGTACGGAGACATATGACCATGTGCCTCTAAACTCTAGGACATCATTCTAGAACTTAAATACACATTTTAGAGTCACTATCATGTAGACTATTATTCTAAGCCATTCTATTTGATAGGATAATAAAGTAATAAATATGAATAATAAATTGTAGAGGTCTAGAAACTAAACACTCGGACACAACACTGTTAAGATACTGGAGAGGTGACAGCACCTATGAACAGGAAAGTAAGACTATACCACAGGGGAATGGATACCAGAATGGTGTGCAGCCTGGGGAAGAGAGAAGGAAATATTTAAAAGAGGAGAGTGTGATTACTCTAGTTAACACTTGCTATTGGGACTGGGGTTTTAGCTCAGTGGCATAGCACCTTCCTGGAAGTGCAAAGTCCTGAGATTGATTCCTGGTAACAAGAAAAAAAAAATCTAATAATAAAGCATCTTGTTATTGATCTATAAAATTGAATATGGGCTGGAAGTTAAACAATTAAGAAAAATGGAGACCACTGTTGACTTAGGTGAGGGAAGTCTCAGCTAACAGGTGGGACTGAGTGTCTAATTTCAAAAAACATGAAGAGGAAAATGGGAGTCAATGAGCACAGGTAAGTATTTTGGAGAACTATGCTAATGATATTGAGTCACTATTAATATATTTATATCCGAAGCAGTACATGAAATTTAGAAGCTCATAACCATTTGATCACTAACTCCATTCACTTTCCATATGTTACTTTCTACTTTATTTATTTATTTATTTATTACAAGGTCTACAGGGTCTCACTACACAGATTGGACTCGTAGTGATTCTCCTGTTTTCGGCTCCCAAGAGCTGGTATTACAGGTGTATGCCACAACGCCCAGTCTCAATGGCCGTCTCAGCACTCCCCAGGGCCAGGGCTGGTGCAGCATGCTTGGGACTGAACTCTGGTTCCTGCTCCCGCCTAAGCAGGTGCTTTAGTCCGCTGAGTTATCTGGCTGGGCCTCCTTTCAAAAATGTGTTTATTAGGACATGTTTGTGAGGGCTGGGGAGCTAGCTCAGCCAAATAAGCACCTACCTGGCAGGCGCAGGTTCCAGAGTTCAATGCCCCATACTGAGAGAAAAAAAAAAAATTAGTATGAGTTTTACTGGGAAAAAAGAAGTACATGTTTGTGATAGTGACTGATTTCATGGTGGATATTTGGTAAATATTCATGACACATTTTAATTATTTTTTACATCCACTTCCCCTCCACCCACCTTCATTTTCCTTTCAGATCCTGGTTCCCTTCTCTTTTGCAAAAGATATATTTTTCTGTATCTTTTCATCTATCTTTTTATTTGGCTTTTTATGTTACTTTGGATTTCCTATAGAAGAGAAACCATATAGTATCTAAGCTCATGCATCTGATTTACTTGACTTAAGGCATTTTTAAGGCACAATTTTTCTCCTGCAATTGATCTGTTCACCCCATCGTTAGGAAAGTAATATTACATTATGAATAGATATCACATTTTCTTTATCCATTCATTTTTGATGGAATTATAGGCTTCTTGAAAAAGCAGTTACTATGAATTATACTGCTAGAAACATCGATATGTCTATATTACTATAATATAGTGCCTTTAAAATTTTCAGAAAAATGTCAATAGAGGAATAATTGAGGAATCTCTATTCTGAATTCAGTAATTGTGAGCTAGTTTATATTCCCACCAGCAATATAGGACATTCCCTATTTTACCTAATTTTGTCTCACTATAACTTACTATTATTTGCTATCTTGAAGATTGCCCATTTTTCTCAGGTAAAGTGAGATCGGTGTTGTTTTGATTTTTCTTTCCCAGTTGCCTAGTAATGTTCAATACATGAAGTATTTTCATGTATTTATTGAACTTTGTATTTTTTTTCTGGAAAGTCTCTTAATTCTAGCTGCCCACTTTTTATTGAGAGGTATTCATTTTTGTGAGTTCTTTCTGTATCCTAGAAATTATTCCTATGTCTGAGGAGTAGCTGGGATAAGGTTTCCTTATGTTGGTTGTCTGTTTATTCTGTTGGTTATTTCCTTTGCTGTCCAGAAGCTTATTAATTTGAAAATGATTTCATTTGTTGATTCTTGATGTTATTTTTTATGTGGCTGAACATCTATATAAAATATCCTTGTCTACACCTATGACTTAAAGAGTTTTACCTACTTTATCTTCTGGTAGTTAAATATTGTAATGTTTGGACCATCGACCATTTTAATTTGAGTACAATGCAAGGAAAGAGCCATGGATCTGGCGGCAGCTTGTGCTCGTGCATCTTCACTTCTCCAGCCGTTTCTGGCTGGGAAGGAGGCTTTCTTCTAGCGTATGTTTTTATTCCCTTCGTCAAAAATCAGGTGGCTGATGTGTGTCAGGTTTTTTTCTACGTTCTGTATTTCTTTCCACTGCATCACATTTTGTATCAAGATCATGCTTATTTTATCACTGTAGCTTTGCAATATATGTCTCCTGATTAACTCCTTTATTATTTTTTTTTTTTTGCCAAAGAAAGGTATTTTAGCAGGTATTTTGTGACTATTATTGGTTTGCAATTTGAAGATAGTTTTCTTTTAAAATAAGCACAGATGTACATATTTAAAAGGTATAGAGTGACTGTGTGATACATTTACACAATGTACAAAGATCAAATCACAATAATCGGTGTTTCCTCTTTATATGTCCCTTTTTTCTGAATTTTAAAAAGTGAATAAAAATAATAAAACAAACATTAGAAACATACACAATGTCATAAAAATACCAAGTCTTTTTCATCCCTTACTCAGGTGACAGGCATTGTGGTTGTTTCCAAGATTTGACTATGACAAATGGTGCTGCTGTAAACATGGTTGCACATACATCCTCGTGATATGACGTTTTCGGTTCTTTGGGGAAAATACCCAGAAGGGGGATAGCTGGATTAATGGGGTTTCAAATCCAAGATTTTTGAGGAGTTTCCTCACTTTTTTACATAGTGATTATACCAGTCTACATTCCCACCAGCAGTGGAGAAGGGTTCCTTTATCCCCACATCCTCTCTACCATTTGTTATTAGTTGCTGTCTTTATGATAGCCATTCACTGAGCACGATGATAGGAATTCAACAATAATTGCTGTATTGCGTATTATTATCTTGAAGTTAGTTGTTCAGATTACCAGACATAAACATACAAAATTGGTCAAAAGATTAAAAAGAAGAAAAATTAAGTATTATCTCTTCCTTTCAGTAGAACAGTGGAAATCCTGCTTTGTTCTTATTACACTAGATTGCTTTTGTAGGGCTGGCTAAATAGCTCAGCGGAGTAAAGCACCTGCAAGCAGGTAGAGAGTCTGTGGGTTCGGTCCCTGGGCCTGGTATGCCAGCTCTGTCCCTGGGGCATGCTGAGACAGCCACTGAGACTGGGCGTAGTGACGCGCGCCTGTAATCCCAGCACTTCGGAGGCTGTAAACAGGTGAATCACTACAAGTTCAACTTATGTAGTGAGACCCTGAACACCCTGTAGACCCTTCCCTAAAATACAAAAAAAAAAAAAAATAGGTGACAGAGAAACTTTGGAAAAGTGTGTGTGATCTTTTGCTATGAGGTGATCCTAAAGAAGGATGGACATTGGAAGAAAATGAGAAACTGATTCCCAAAGAAAATAAGAACCTTTCTCTGAAATCCCTGAGCTCCATGCCCTTTCTTGTGAGACGCAGATGACAAGATTAAACCACAGGCAAAATAGCTTCTGGAAGAGAAAATGAGGCCTCTTATAAATACACAGAGTACACTTAGGAGTCACCTGGCCTTACAGACATATTATTGCTTTTCATTTACTTGCAAAGCAAAGTGGAAGATTCAGATTAAAAACCTGAACTAGGAGTGAGAGTGCAAAATTATGGAAGAGAAGCAAAACAATTGAAACAGGCAGTGAACTGCGCAGTGTCTTCGCAGAAGGAAGAGATATAAAAACAGACAATGTTACGAATTCTCTTGAAAATAATATATTTGAAGTTTAAACAGAATATGAGAACTGCAGTGTGGAATTACAACTGCGGAAAAATTTAGTAACTTAGGAAAATAGGTTTAAATAAATGGATTTCTTGGTAATAAATCTTTTTCTTTGAAGTGAGGAATAAGAAAGCTTAAAAAGGATTATATTTTATTAAAATAAAGCACAATTACAATTTGTAGTGAAAAATAGGTACTTATTCCTAAAGACACCATATAATATTGAAAAACTGGAGCATAGCTAAGTAAAGAAACATGATGTTAAGTGGAGAAATCTGTTAGGAATTAGACATATTGCAATATAAGAGCAATAGTGAATAAAAAGCATCAAAGCCATGAAGTTTTATTAGTTCTAATATCCCATGATTCTATGAAATGCAATAATCTACATAATATTTTTAGCACTAGGAGCACACAATAATTCCACCTAGGAAAAGGTTCATTAGCAATTTCATCAATTTACAATGATATAAAAGCAAGTCTCAATTACTTTCAGAAAGTATACTAGAAGATATCATTGCATATTCTGGCCCAATAAATAGAATCTGATTAATTTAATTAGTTTTTCAAGAAGTGTTTTGAACAATGCCAGATGCTTTCTGTTGCTTTCATTTGACATGTAGCACACACCATGATAATTACTTCACTTTGAAAAGAAAAATAATTAAGCATTTATAATCAGATCTTTAAGTGTGAATCAGAAAAATAAACTTCAGATTCAGCTTGTGTTAATTTAGATTTCAACATTTTTCCTTTAGATGTGGCTAGGCTTGCTTTTATTCTACCAGTCTGGTAGAAAAGCAACTGTGAATTAGTATTTTAATTCTTACAGCCAATTCTGTGGCCAATTTACAACTTAATGAAGTTAGTGTATTTTCCTAAACATTTAACTTGTAAGGGAATATGATAAAAGTAACATTTGCCACTAAAATTGATCAAGTGTACTATCTGAAAATGTTGGTTTAGATGTAGAATTGAGGGCTGTTTTTCTAGAGTTTATACTCGTATCTTTGCAGAAATTATGTACTTTATTAAATAATATTTCTAGATGATGTTCGATGAAATGTTCATGACTTTTTACAAGAAACTACAATATAAGATACACTCATAGTCAGTTTCCATTTGGCACCACTTTAGAGTTCAATTCCGTCTTCTTCCCAAGGATGTTCGATTCATGGTGTAATAGCACTTCCTTGTAGGTAGCATGTTGACTGTGTGCTGTGTCCTCTGCATTCCCAATTCCATGGACACTTGGATCTGCAGATAGAGGCTAAATGTAGAAAGAACAAGGTATCTAAACAACATTGGTGGATGTGTATGTGGTGTGTGTGTGCGTGCACATGCATGCACATATGTGTGTATGCATGTGTGTACGCATTTGTCCATGGATGAGCACGTCCCTGTGTGTGTTCATATACAGATATTCCTCATTTAATGATCTACCTGATTAATGGTTATTCAAACTTATGACATTCTATTCAGACTTTTGACTTGTGGTTTTAATTTTTATGTACCATTCATTACATCTTGCTTATAAAACCTCAATGCTTTTTTTGGATAGTACACCTTGTTTATACAAGACTATAATTTTTTCTGACTTCCCTGTGCACTAAGGCAATTTACTTTTATGTTCTGTTATATATCAGCATGTTGCATGTGAGAATTTTTCAAATAAAACCAAGGTCATCATGTTGGAGTGTCCCTTGACTATTTTTTGTTTTGATTATTGTAATGCACATACAGTACTATCTACAATTCCTCTTTTAGAAATGAATTCATTAGACAAGGAATATCTGTGCACATATAGTTTCTGTAGGCAGTATGCATGTATGTATCTGTGCAGTCACATAATAGACAGATGATCAAAGTTGTGATGCATTGTGTACTTCCTGGGCCATGACTTTGTGGCATGGTTGAGATGTGGTACCTTGTCACAATGCTCTTTTGTCAGTGTCATCACCTTGGCTTTGTTGATTTTAGACATTAAACACAGAATACTTGTCTGTGACAGACAACAGTTGAAGATATGCATGTAGTGGCAGGAAAGAAATATGGATAAGAGATGGTGATAAGTGACAGGCTCTTTTAAATGATAATGCAACCAGAGACAAAGTGAATGGCAAGGAGTTATATGTCAGAAAGATTTAGGTTATGACAGACAAAGAGTCGGGGAGAAAGGGCGCGGGTGCTCACGGCAGCACAAGTGAAGGCAAACAATAAAAAGGAGCTAAAGACAGAGATGCGATTGTTCCAGGCAAGTTGAAGAAAACAAGAACCAGAAGGGCAATGTCACTTTTCAAACTTCTTTTTAATAACGAGACTTTGCAAATGAAAGACACAAACAAAAATTATTTCATGATAAAGATAATTGATTTACTATCTAAGGCAAATTATCAGGAAATATGTTTGAATGTAGTGAACACAAAGACAAAAAAATCTACAATCTTTTGTGATCTCTATTCATTTATAGTCAGCTGAGTCATGGAATAGTGTGATAAAAGCTAGATAAGAGTTTAGAAGACCTTATATAAAGTTGTGGCATCTGATTTTTGAAGAGAAGCTTTCTGGCTCAACTTTCCTGCATACAATGGATTTGAGCCAACGTTTCACTGGCCCAGGACATCTGCTAATGTGTGTTCTGATGCTTTTCCTCCATGTGCTTCCAAGTTGTTTCATGTCCACGTGAGCAGTATGTATGTACTTAGTGAAGCCCCGATGTGTGTTTTCCAGTTCCTACATTTCTTTCCACTGTTTGAGTTCAAAGATTATTTTATGATGTCCTTGCAGTCTCTTCACTACAAGAACAAACACTTGAGGCAGGTTATTTCTATTAATAAAAGAGCTTTATTTAGATCAGTTTTGGAAATTGAGAGTCCAAGATAAAGCAGCCCTATTGATTTGGTCTCTGGGGAGAGCCCAGGCACGTCATGACAGAAGAGAGTGTGGGAGTGAGACATTCACTGGGAAAGGAAGACAGAGAGCAGCTCAGGCTTACAGTTATCAGCTCTGGTAAGAGTTAAGAGACCCCTTGAGAGAACTCTGAGCCCTTTTAAAAGCTGCTCCCCCAGTGCCCTATGGCTCTCTTATTAGTCTCTAGCTCTTCCTACAGCATACCATATCTGAACACTGCCCCTTGGCAACCAAACATCAACTCTTAAACCCCTAGAGATAACTTATTTGAAAATGGGCGAGCCTAAGAATGAATGAACAACAGAGATGGAAAATCCTGTGTTAGGTTTTAAGGCTGAGGGGTTTTTTATTCAGGGAATATAAATAGACTTGCCTAGATAGTGTTGACTACAGGTTATATTTCCTGGATGAAAAACAAAATGTTCCTGAATTCCTGTCTAAATATAACATGTTAACTGCTGGCTATGGGGTGTGCATATTCCTGTGCACCAAGTTCATACAAATGCAGACAGTTTCTCCTCTTGAAAATTTCATATATTGAATTATAACACTCCAAATTTGCAAACTTTGAGGGTTTCTGAGTAAAATCATTCATAATTAAACTTAAATGGAAGTGAATCTAATTATATTGGTGTAGCAATCAGGGTTTTACTAGAGGAACAGATATAACAGAAGATGTACAATGTATAAGAAATTACAAGACTGGCTTATGATGGTCAGCCGCAGGGTCGGATGAGGAAGCGTGCAGAGGGCGTCTGCACACTGGAGGCTGAAGGATTCGGTCTACGGTCTGGAGCTCACAGCAGTGCTCTGTGAAAGTCCGTATCAAGAGGTTGATCAGTCTGTACCACAAAGCTTATGAGTCTACACCAGAAAGCCTGCAGGATCCAAGGCAGAGGCTGAAGAGCCTGCACTAAGAGCTAGGAGACAGTGTCCAAGCGGGTGAGGAAGTGGAACTCTCCATCCTTCCTCGGTTTGCTTTTATATCCTCTAGGTGATGAATCACCCTAGGGGGCTCCTCTGCACCCTAGTGTGTGGGACTGCTGAGCCAATTCAGTTAGGCTTCTACGCTTCTCAAGCTGACATAGTCATTCGACCACTACGACGGGTGAGATGCGAACTTCTACATTTTCTCATGATGTTTAGATTTAAATAAAAAGAAATTTGAGCCAGCGAGATAGCTCAGTGGATGCAAACGCTTACTTTGGCAAGCATAGGGACTGCGGGTAGACCGCCAACACCACATGCCCTGCCAGTCCATCCCCCAGGGTGGGCTGAGCTGACCCAAGTTCAGGAATAGAGCACATGCCTGTAATCCCAGCACTGGGGAGGCTGAAAGGAGAATTACCATGAATCCGAGCTGCACAATGAGACCCTGCAGCAACCAAATCCATTAAAAATAAATAAATATTTATAACTTTTACTTCTCAGTTTAGGACTACTATGAAATTTTATAATTTCACACATTCAATTAATATTCTTGATAGATTTTTATTTCATGTAGTCTTTTTCAGAGTCTAAGTATAGCAATTAAAGGGATAAAGTGTTGCACTACACAGAAAGAATATGATAGACAAAGTAGCTAGCATCTTTTTATTTAAATTCAAAGAAATTATTTGTCAGTTTCTAAAATGATAGATTAAAAACATGTTATCTGTATATATGCTGTAATGTAAAATTTTAAATTAGCTCTTTTTAGTTATTACAAGTAGCATTAATATTCAAAGTAAGAGCAAAATCCTGATTCTTAAATGACACTTTATAAATGTTTAATCCAAGACCCATGGAAGGACCCAGATTATAGGAACCTGAATCATTATACTTCTTCTACATCTGTGGAATAACCGATACATGGAGCATTATTTTTTTTATGCCATGTGCCTTATTTGTAGTTGAAAAAAAAATTTATAAGTCAGAAGAACAAAAATCAAACTAAGTCAAATAATTTTTCAGAGATAAATTTTGCAAAGTATTGTTAAATTTAAAACAGAGTATCCCAGAGCAATATTACTAAAGCACATTCCTGCTAAAACAACCTTCAAAATCTCTCAGTATAGGGGACTAGGAGATAATTCAATGGCACAGCACCTGTCTGGCAGCACAGCACATGGTTCCAGTAGCAAGAAAAATTAATCTCTGAAAAGAATTGATATTGAGGAGGGCTGGTGAGATACATCAGCGACTAATTGCTTGGTTTGATCTCTTGTGCAGCATTCCATGCCAGCCCCACACCGAGATTCACTGAGCTGGCCACTGAGACCGGGTGTGGTGGTGTACTCCTTTAATCCCAGAACTGGGGAGGCTGGAAACAGGAAGATCACTATAAGTCTGAGCTGTGTAGTGAGACTGTACCAAATACAGAAGAAGTAGGAGGAGAAGAGGGGGAGGAAGAGAGGAAGAAGGAGATGAAGAAGAAGAAAGAAAGAAGAAGAAGAAGAAGAAGAAGGAGAAGGAGAAGAAGAAGAAGAAGAAGAAGAAGAAGAAGAAGAAGAAGAAGAAGAAGAAGAAGAAGAAGAAGAAGAAGAAGAAGAAGAAGAAGAA
>NW_004524846.1:1228332-1231692 GCF_000260255.1 Octodon degus | reverse complement strand
AAGAAGAAGAAGAAGAAGAAGAAGAAGAAGAAGAAGAAGAAAGAGGAGGAAGAGGAAAGGAAAGAAAAAAAGAAGAAAGGAAAGAAAGAAAGAGAGAAAGAAAGAAAGAGAGAGAGAGAGAGAAAGAAAGAAAGAAAGAAAGAAAGAAAGAAAGAAAGAAAGAAAGAAAGAAAGAAAGAAAGAAAGAAATTTATATAGGGAAAAGAAACTCTAAACTTGCTAGATATCTGGTACAAGTTCATGTTTTCTAAAATCAAAAAATGGATTTTAGGAAGAATGGAGGTTAAAAGCAGAATATATTTATTGGGAGGAATAAAGCTTCTGTCAGAAAGAGAGACAGAAGGGCTCCAACATGAGATGCTAACAAACCTGTCTTTTTGTAGAGACTTTTCTAGAGCAAATCCATGGTGTGAGGTGGGTCTAAGTTGCAAACATGGGAACTCACAAGGTGGGCATGCCGTGGGACAAAACTGTGGCCAATCAATAAGATTATAAGCACAATTGCTCAGGTAAAATTGATTAAATCAGGTTCAAATAGAGAAGCAAGTCACATAGCAAGGGGGCATACAGAATACAGAATCGGGGCTTGGTCTATAGTAGGTTTTTTTTTTTTTTTTTTTTTTTGGCAGATTTATTCACTTTCTTTTTTTCCCCCATGATTTTATTGAGAAACAAATAGCAATGAAACAGTTTCAAATCAAATTGGTAGGACAGTTCCAATAATTAACACATTGCTTAGAGAGGCTGTGGGGAAAGAGGAACCCTTCTCCACTGCTGGTGGGAATGTAGACTGGTGCAACCATTATGGAAATCAGTGTGGAGACTCCCTAGAAAAGGTGGACTGGAAATTCCATTTAAACCAGTTATTCCTCTACTGGGAATGTTCCCAGAGGATCTGAAATCATCATGTCATAGTGATATATGTGTGTCTATGTTTATAGCAGCACAATTTGTGACAGCCAAATCTTGGAAACAACCAAGATGCCCATCACCTGAAGAATGGTGGAAAAAGATGTGGTATTTTTATACAATGGAGTATTACTCATCTATAAAAAATGATAAACTCAAAGCCTTTATATTTAACTGTAGTAGGTTGATTGGTGACTCTTCCTGGCTTTCTCCAGGTGACATAAACCAACCCTACTTAGAGTACCAGTCCCTGCTGTTTATCCTTAGAAGTGCATGTGTTCATTTGGTTTACCTTTGGTCTTGAGGTCTGGCCCTCGGAGGAGGTGCCTTTTTCTTCTGCACAGCTGCAAGCAGCTGTCCTGCGCACTGGCTCCTGTGAGGGCCTGGCCCTGTCTGACTACCTACAATCTTTCCATCTAACTTAGCTGCCTGGAACAGAATCACTGCTCAATTTTAAATTTATCTGTGGCTCAGTGACTACACAATTTATCCTTTTGTACTGTGTTGCTTCACAGTTGCCAAGCTCCTCATTAGATAGTGCACTAATCAATTTCACAGATGCCATTAGCTTTCTTCATATTGTCAGTTTTCTGTGCTGTCACGAGGCTGGTTCTGGAACGTGGTCAGGTCAGTAAGACCGCATGGCACACATTTATTGCGATTTTTTTTCATGATAACCACCTTTTAATGACAAGCACATTCTTAGGAAAACAAAATTTCATTTTGGACTTTCTTTTACTCTAGCTCCTGGCCCTTCCCTGCCCCTGGCCCTGCCTTGCCTTTCTCATCCTCTCTCTCTTTCTTCTTTTTATCAGTTCTTCTCCTTCTCTCTCTCCCTCTTTCCTCCATAACTCCCATTTCTTTTCTCCTTTCTCTTTTTTCTCTCTTTTTAATCCACTCTCTTATTTCTTGCTTTCTACTTACAGAACTTTCAATAAGAGTTCTCTTTAGGTTCTGGTGTTCCTTTATCATCACACCATGTCGTAGGTCATGACAGTGTGCCCTTACACACGTGAGCCCCTGTCTACTGCTGTACCTCTGGCCTGTGTGCATATCTGATAATGTCTACTATAATTTTAATTGTTTACTTCAAGAAACAAAGTATGAGTTTTGCTCCAAACCTTCTACATAATTAGTGAAATGTTGGCTCCTAGAAAAAAATAATTGATATTTGGAGGTGAATACTTAGTTTCAGAGTAATGTATATAATGAAGATTATATTAGAAAATAGAACACAATAAATTTTTTATCTTGATTTGTACTAATAGTGTTTAGACAAGCCATCATGTCTTCATCTTGTACTATGGATAACCACTATGAAGACAGCAATATGCAATGTATTAATCATTCTAACTGTCCTACTGACCTGTTTTGAAACTGTCTCATTGGTATTTCTTTCTCAATAAAATTATTTTTTTAAAAAAATTATCTTGTCTCTGTAAGTCAGGAAACATGCAAGGATAAGAAATAAACAAACAGAAGGAAAAAAATAAAAGAATAATATATTAGAGGTGAATCAAAGAACAACTAAAATTTTGTTTTACATTTGTTTATTTATTTACTTGCTAAAATAATACCTTTATATAACTCATCTAAAGTCAAGTTCATCTATACACCGTGAATTTAATAATGATTGAAAAAAGAGCATTCCATAACCACAATTTCGGCCCCAGAGTTGTAAGGCAGGCAGAGAAAAACAGTCATAGAGTCCCAGAGGGTACAAGCAGATTTATTCAGCTGGCTGGATGATGTTCAGGGAAAGCCAGAGCACAGGATGGCCCAGGCTTTGTTCTCTGGGACTTTTATACATTAAACGGTTCCCAATTACCATAGCAACTACATTCTGAGGGTTTTCACAAGCAGGTCACAAGATTTACATTTCCCAGGTGTTCCTTAGGAAGGAAGCTGTTAATCTTAGCTTACCTGCGGGTTGTTTTAGCTTTTGACTCCTCCAGATAAAACACTTGTTCCTCCTTTTATGGGCTTATGGTTAGTTAAAGGGAGGGGTGAGGGTCGAGTTCATCTAAGGTTTGAGGGACCACTAAGATGGAGGCCAGAACAAAAAGGAGTCACTGTAGCCATGTCAGAGTTGTGCTAGTAACCTCATTGAAGGTTCAGACTTGTAAGAGAAGAAGAAAGAAGAAAGAAAGAAAGAAAGAAAGAAAGAAAGAAAGAAAGAAAGAAAGAAAGAAGAAAGAGAGAGAAAGAAAGAAAGAAAGAAGAAACAGAGAAAGAAAGAAGAAAGAGAGAGAAAGAAAGAAAGAAAGAAAGAAAGAGAGAGAGAGAGAGAGAGAGAGAGAGAGAGAGAGAGAGAAGTAAAGAAGAAAGAGAGAGAAAGAAAGAAAGAAAGAAAGAAAGAAAGAAAGAAAGAAGAAACAGAGAAAGAAAGAAGAAAGAGAAAGAAAGAAAGAAAGAAAGAAAGAGAGAGAGAGAGAGAGAGAGAGAGAGAGA
>NW_004524846.1:1218603-1228232 GCF_000260255.1 Octodon degus | reverse complement strand
AGAGAGAGAGAGAGAGAGAGAGAGAGAGAGAGAGAAAGAAAGAAAGAAAGAAAGAAAGAAAGAAAGAAAGAAAGAAAGAAAGAAAGAAAAAGAGACGTTATCACCATGAGTAAGGACAGCAGAGTGACCAGCTACTGCATGCTGCCTAGAGCTGGATGAGCACCACTGGTTCTGCCATTGGCAGGAACTGAGACAACGCTAGCAGCTGTCCTTAGCAAGCCCTCTCACACGGGCTGGAGTTGGGACTGCACAGAAAAGCTGCCTGAAAACCTCGGTGCTCACGCTTGCTTCCATGAAGGAGCAAGTGAAAAGCACAGTCCTAACCAATGGGGAACACGCACCGGGCTAGGAGCAGCATTGGTGATAACGGCACACCATTGAACCCTAATGCTGAACTCATCCAGTGTAATATTTTGAGAGTTTGGGGGCTTGTATGAAGCAGAAATACTTGCTCATTCTCAAAGACCCCCACATTTCATCCTTAGCTCCTGGCCATATTTCATTACACTATGTAGAGAAATACCATGGTTGCTGAAGGTATCGAAGATGGTTAGCAAGTTCAATTTAGAAAACGGAGACTATCTTGGATTGTCAAGGTGCAGCAAATTTAATAACAAGAATCCTTGAAAATAAAAGAGGGGAGGAAAAAGAGGCAAGCTTACAGGCTGTGAAAAGACTTGAGCTTGTCCTTGTTGTCTTTCAAATTGTACAGGACAGGAAGAGCTATGAGAAAATGAATGAAAAAGTCCCTGAACAGTAGAAGAAGCACAAAGTCACTACTTCAGCCTTGTGAAAAGAACACAGCCGAGCACACTCACTGCTTTTACACCTGTGAAAACTTTGTGGGCTCTCTGAACGACAAACTGTAACATAATAGATTTTGCTGTTATTGTTTTTAAATACTAAGTTTTTGTAATTTCTTATAACAAAAATAGAAAACTAACACACATTGATACAAGAAAATCAAAGAAATGATGCTAATTCATGTTCAGACTTCACTAAAATTTAAATTGATTCATCAAAATGAGAAAGTCTAGGGCCTAGAAGATGGCTCAGTAGAATAAGCGCTTGCCTGGCAAGCACAAAGGCCTGAGTTCAACCCCTGGTTCCACAAACAATCAAAAAAGAAAAAGAAAGTTTATACTCCATGTTTATAAGTATGATGGAGTAAACTTACATCTGTTTCATAAGTATCTGTTTGTAAGACCACCCATACATTAAAGCTTTGTTTATAATTTTTTCATGCTACTATTTAAGTAGAACTATGAAATTAAGTATCTAAAATTCAGTTGTATACAAATCCAAGCAAGAGAAAGATGGTCCACTTTGGCAAATGAAGTCCATGTGCATCCACATCCTGAAATAGTAGGACTAGAAGCTAAACCTCTGAAATCCAAGACCCTCCAATGCACGAAAAGAGCACCCGACTCGGCGCTCCAGGGCCAGACTTGTACCCCAACCCAGGCAGTCTGCAATCAGTCCCGAGGAGCCACTTTATCGTTCAACTGTCAGCAGAGCGCTGAGCCACATCCTCCAAGCACAATATAATGAGAGGATTTTGTTCTAGAGGCTGGCTATTAGGTGCACAAAATCTACAGAGCTCTTATGTTCACATAGGAGATCAAATTCTCAGCAAGTAAGTCTTTAAGTGATCTCCCTCTCAGAAAGAAAATAAAAGTGAAATACACTGCACTTCTTTCCAGTGTGTGTGTGTGCGCGCGTGCGCGCGCGCGCGCGCGCGTGTGTGTGTGTGTGTGTGTTTCCTCTGCTTCAGCCTCCTGTGTAGAATAGAGTGGTAAAGTCCAACTCCATATAAATCTGATGCTGCCCGGAGGCTAAAGGTAAGCAAGTCTACTGGTTGGAGTCTCTGAACAGCAGAGGGTGAGTGATTCCATGAAAAAACCCACTGGCTCGCCTTCCTCTCACACTCAGCACAGCTCAGAAGGAGTCAAAGAAGAAAGAATTTTTTTGTAAGTCCTGTGCATATTCATCCATCAACTGGTACTTAGAAAAAAAAAAAAAAAGAAAAGAAGAACCTCAAGATAAGAGGAAGGACGGTTGCAATACAGACACGATGGGATATTTGCAGAGCATTAGTTTCATTTCACTGCATTTCACTCTAACTTCATTTTACATGAAAAGTATTTTAACATGTACCTTAAAGAATTCTATTTTGTTTCACTTTTATCAAGCGTGATGCCTGGAGTCACACTCTCTAGAGCTGTGAAGAGCCACTCCATGTCAAGAGACCCACTCTGTTCTTCCACTCTGGCAAGGCACGCTGGGCCTATTTTCTCAACACCAGCGAAGGAGAGTCCACTGGAATGTTTTGCTTTTCAAGGAGGAAGTAGAAGCTTTTGCCTCCTAAAGAAAACTATTACTATTAATCTCCTTCATATAAGAACAAAAATACTCTTACACTTTGAACAGAATAGGTAATAATGGCTCCGGCTTTAATTTTCCACTCCACACCATTTATGAGTCCATCCACACGGGGCCCTGAAGGCCAATTCCAATTACATGCAGAAAAAGTCCAACCTTGCAAAGTCTGTTAGCTCAGCAGCCTTCCTAAGTGGCCCCAAGGGGTCACCAATCTATGCATCTTCATATCAAAGCTTATATCAACACAGCAGTTATTACTCTGCTCCCTCCTATACCACTGGGGGCAATTTCTTCTTATTTGAAAATTTTCTTCCAGGTGACTAGGGAATGAACTCTGTGTTGACACATGCATTAGAATGCATGTAACAGAAATGGCTCAATATGGAACTACAATTTAGAAGCGCATCATTTAACAGAGAAGGATTAGTCTTTAAGATCTAGTGGAACTAAAATGTATTTTTCTGTAGCAAGTGATTATTTAAAGACACAACCAAAGGCCCAAATAGCTTTGTATATGTATTTTCAACATATTTTTCTTTCATTATTAGTGTTATGAAGGAAATCTATTGTATTTCAGTTTGTACATCAGTCTAAGTGAATTTCAGCCTAAATTCACAACAGTTACAAATAGCAACTATATAAAATTAAAGTGTTTTATTTGTCATTATATAAAAATCAAAGACATATTGAATGATAATGAAAATATATTAGTAAAATTTTCTCTTCTTTTTTTCAGAGAAGTCCTTGCATGAAGATGGAAAAATAGCTAATATATATTTTATATTTATGAATATGAGAAACATATAAATTAGGAAAGAAGTACAATAATGCCTCCCCAAGTTTAAGTTCAGAATACCAAATGTTCTGGACTGCTGATACATGATTTATGGCTTTACAGTAGTTTTAGTTTCTTTTTATGGAAAATAAAAAAGCTGACTCATTACTTAAATTTCTGGAAACTTAACATATGGGCATGATGAATTGTTTTTCATTTTATTCGAACATTAGGAACACTCCATGGATAAGAAATTGCCTCTTTGCTTACACTGAGTTACCAGACACAGTCTCCATGGTCTACCATGCTCAGAAACAGCCCTAAAGCAGAAAATTCCAGAACTATTTCATTTATTTTCTTTGAAAACAGGATTTTATTTATACATTCCAAAAATTCCTTAACTGTAAAATCTAGAGGCTGGGGCTGGGGAGATGGCTCAGTAGAATAAGAGCTTCCCTGGCAAGAATAAGGGCCTGAGTTCAATCCCTGGTTCTGACAAAATAAATGAATGAATGAATAAATAAATAAATATAAAATAAAATAAAGCAAAATCCAGAAGCTAAGGTTTTGTTCTCATTGTTGAAAAAGAGATTATCAAATCATAGAGACAGACCAATATAAAGTGATGTTGTGTTTCAAACAGTGAAACAATATAGTTTTTTTTAATGAATGAATTATAAAACAAGAGTATAAAGTCCTGGTCTCTGCAAACCCAATCCTCCTACCAAGTATTCTCTGGGTGATGATTCATCCCCAAGCTGAGGATCCAGAACTACTTTAGCAAGGAGAAGGTACAGTGTTGATGACAAACTCCTCATTACACCGCAGTTCCTGCTAGGCTTGATGGCATACATGAAAATCTCAGTTCTCTGGGATGCTGAGTCCAAGGGTCACAAATTTAATCCCAGCCAAAACAGTTCAGTGTTTTACAGACTCTGTCTCAGAACAGTAAAAGCTAGGCATGTACCTCAACATTTAGGTCTTTGGTTCAATCCTAGTACCACCAAAAAGTAAGAAATGGAGAGACATGGGAGGAAGGCTAGACTTTTTGAGGGTTCTAAGATTTCTGCCCTAGATAGATGGAGTAACCAGTCCAGGCATGTTAGTGCTGGAGATTTATACTGTTAAGTTGAAATGAAAATTGTGTATTGCATTATTTCACTCGAAGAGAAAGGTAAGAGCAATTCTTTTCTTTTTCTTTTTTTAATGATTCTCATGATTCTCCCGGAGAGCTCTAACTTGCCTGGTGTATTTCCACCATGAATACTGTATTTTTATGGCATTCTATAAAATTTTGTTTTGTTTCAATTTCTTGTGTTTCATTACATGGTGATGATTCTTATGAGAAACTTTTAGTTAAAATCTATTCTTTCATTTCGTTATTTTACTAATTTGTCTTTTTCAGTCGCAAGAAGGGTATGTGTAGAGTAATTTTAAAAATATGAAAAGATGTTGCCGTCAGGTAAACAGCTCACGGAGTCTCAGGAGTTTCTAGAGAAGAAGAAATATGTGAAAATATTAAAGGAAATCAATACATGAGGAAAACATGATTTGACAGACAAAAAATATCTACGTAAAAGGTATGTACGTGTCACATCTTATCGCAGTATGATTTTGTTTTATTTTTCCTTGGCCCACTTGGCATGCTTTTAACCATGGAAGATTTGAGAGAGAGCAGGTGACTGGGGACTGCCTGGGAACCCTAAGTTGGATGTAGGGTGAAAGGCTGATAGTTCTGTGGAACTCACATGTGAGTGTGCTATTGGTTTGCTGCTTGTTTCTCATAGTAAATGTTTACTGACAATAGTCAGAATTTTGTTCAAATTTGAGTCATTTATGCTACCAGTTTAAATATATAAAATATGTGCTAATACCCAATAGGTTTAATAACTTTCAGTTAGGAAGCTTTATTTCTCAAACAGATATACATGATTATAAATTTATATTTGTAAATACAGATGTTCCTCATTTCATGACCTACCTGTTGAATGACTCCTTGAACTTACTACCTGCTACACATAGAAAACTGGAACTAGAGTAGATATTTGTGTCTATTGGACCAACATACCAAACTCAGTTTAAGTGATTTTAACGATTTTCTAAAACATTATAAAATAACATGAGAATCCTACCAATATTATTGAAAGCTATGCTGGAGATATAGCTCAGGGGCACAGCACTTGCCTGGAAAATATGAGGTCATGAGTTCTATACCTGGTACCAAAAAAAAGAAAAGAAATATTACCTAAGCGACGATAATTGTAATCTTACTGAATAATAGTTATGTCCCACCTTAAGCTTGTCTTACTTTGTGACTTTGCTCAATAAATACAGTTGAGCAGCAAGCGTGGCAGGAAACTTCCTCTGGCCAATTAGATAGCTCAACAGATTAAAGTGCTTGCTTAGGCAGACCCAGGGACTGGGGTTCAATCCCCCACGTGCCATGCCGGCACTGCCCCCGGGGAGTGCTGCGAAGGCAACTGAAACTGGGTGTGGTGGTGCATGCCTGTAATCCCAGCACTTGGTAGACTGAAAACAGGAGAATCGCTATGAGTCTGATCTGTGTAGTGAGACCCTGTAAACCTTGTACTAAATACAAAAGAAAAAAATTTAATAAAATAAAAAAGAAAGATACATGAACCACATGGAGACCACCTGTGTTAGACAGTTTTCCATAGCAGTAATAAAAGGCTTACCTTGGCTCAGCTATAGGCATTTCAGACTAATCTCTTGCCCCCAAATGATGATGCTTCTGATATCAAGGTGATGTGGCAGATCATGGTGTGTGCTGATCACTCAAGGAAAGCTATTCATCTAGCCCTGGCTGGAAAGGGGGTGAGAGAACTCTGACTCATCTCATCTCTTGAAGTTTCCACCAGTTCTCAGAGTGATACACTGGACACTCAGCCTTTAATACCGAAGAGTTGGCAGACTTTCCAGATCCAAACTGTAGCAACAAAACTGAACAGATGCAAAATCCTCCGAAATAAAGGCTAATCTGTTTTTTGTTATGCTTCCTATTTACCTGTTATTTTCTAATAGCAAATGTTTACTTGTATCAGTCAGAATTTTCTTCAAAGTTCAATGGTTTATTCTTCCAGCCCACATACTCTTCAGCCTTACTGCCTGCTGCTCCAACTCAGGGCCTCAACGTTTTTGTACAATTTTGTACATATTGGTAGAGCCTCACTATCTTTTTTGTGCAGTGTATCTTACTTATATTATATTATAATTTTTACCGCTAGCACTAGACAATACAGTAGTATTGTGATTTGCTTCATTGTACATTATACTACTGGATGCAAGAGTTATGAAAATCAAAGCAAAGTCGTCAACTTTGAGGTTCCTTTGACCACTATTTCCTTCCAAGTATTGTAAGGTATGCAATGTATATAATTCCTCATTCAGCGATCAACTCATTTAACAATGCATTCATTGGAACAGAATATAGTTATTAAACAAGGGGTGCCTGTAGTCTATTGGATATTAGGTACGTTAACCATGTTGTACCAACAAACACAGCATTCATGCAAAGACAAATATCTTCAGAACTGTGCTATTTTTGTAACTTGCGATCCTGGAGACAAATAAAGTATCTGGTATTTTTTTGTATATTGAGGGTTAAAAAAAAAAAAAGCAAGCTCAAAAAGAAAGCAATTTCACGTGTCTCAATATCTAAAAGAATACATGGTGTTTCTGCTTGGTGAAAAGGGGAATGATTTGGAACCCACTGATCCCATGAGGCCCAGGGAGAACAGCTGTGTCAAAGGGCAGAAAGCTCTACCAGTGCTCTTTTCATTAGGTTCACCTCTACGGACTCTAAACCACCAACAGTTCCTTGGGCGATCATAAAACTGATTCATTTGGAGGCAAATAAGCTCTCAGACACAAACAGTTCTTTAGAAATGATGTTACCTTTGAAACTTCGCAATATGTACAAATGCTTCATATCATACGGTTGTGATTTTGTTTAATCAGTGGAAGCATGTATTTTCTCAAGGAATATATATATATATTCCTCACACTCCAGGAGGCATTTTAGCAATTAATTATCACTGCTATTCTTGCCTCAGCAATTGCTTCATGTGCGTCTTCCACTCCTGAATAGTCAACTCTGTTACTACATAGTCACCTTTCTATCCTCCCAGATATTTAGTACAGAAGTGGTTCCACTAATGCCAGTTTCATGTTAAAGATACTTGAAATTTGTAATGATTTTTATAGAATCAAGCATCTTTCTGATGCTATGATATCTCTTTGCAATGATCTGCAGAAACCCCTTCATTAATGAGCCAAAGTGTCACATTCTGAACATAGCTTTCAGCAATAGTTATTGTGCATCCAATGCAGCCTTAAAGAATTCATGGAATCTGCTGAGGTCCCAAGAAAGGACATGCAAAGAAATACAGGAATAGATGCTTTACTGATTTGCTAAAGATCAAATCTGGATTGCATCTGTTTTGCAATCCTAAGTATTGATGAGCATGTTCTATATTATTGTTATATCAAAAGATAACCTGAGTTTCTGAATAATTTTCATCCTTCACTTTCTGTCATGTGAAAGATCAATATTTCCTGAATGCTGCTGATGGAATAATTGAAAGTGGCTGATGCATGTTATTGTAAACTTTATTGAAAATATATGTGCTTATGAAAATCACATCATTGTCTTTTCAACTATTTTGATAATTTGATGTTTAATGAAGCAATTCCTCCTTTAAGCACTAGCTTATCTAGTAACTGTCCAGAGGTATGACCTGCTACTTGGACTTAGGGCCCACATTTTTGTACAGTTCTGTACATTTTATTTATACAGCTTCAATATCAATTTTTACAGTACACTTGTTCATACAGTACTGTAATTTTTGCTGATTGTATTGTACAGTAATATGCTATAGTTTTATGTTGTCATTCATTATCACAATATAAGTAAGGGTTACACAAATGAAAGCAAAGTTATACAGTTATAGGTTCCTTTCACCATTTTTTGTTCTAAATACTGTTCATGTATGTCCTATATTGCAATTTCTCACTTACCAATTAATTCATTTAACGACCTAGGTGGAAGAGTGGAATTTGATAACTAAACTAGGAGGGCCTGTACAAACATTTACATATTCTAATATAGATTTAAATATTATATTAGATAAAAGAGATATTATAAACTCATATCATCTGAATTATTTCATTGACAAAGCTATATTTGAGGAAATATTTACAATACAAAGACAGTTGAAAAAATATTTTGCCAAACAATAGCTGGCTTGTTTAGAAAGGGGTCTAGGATTTTTGTGCTCAGATAGAAGGAGACTGAGGAAGGATGAGATAAGATGGTTGAGTAATGGCCTAGATATTCTTTTTTGTTTTATTTTAAGGAGTACAAAAACAACAAGAACAAAGACATAAATAAAGCTTATCATTTTTTTTACCAAAGATAAGTTAAAAGCTTACTCTTCAAGGGAAGCTTGAGATACAAATCTTGACTTACATTCAAAAGAACAAACAGAGATTTTGATCGTATTTTAGATTCCTGACCCAGATAATATAGACCTCCTTTACATTGATAATCTAAATAAATGAGAATCCTTTCTAGGCAGCATACACCATTGCAAATTCTTTAAGAAC
Organism: Octodon degus; assembly: GCF_000260255.1. Classification (NCBI taxonomy): domain Eukaryota; kingdom Metazoa; phylum Chordata; class Mammalia; order Rodentia; family Octodontidae; genus Octodon; species Octodon degus. Next base: position 1,219,450 of record NW_004524846.1, on the reverse strand, counting down.
AGGAGCTATGGTAGACATAAAGCAATCAACTCATGTTGACAAGCTATATGCTATTTCAAATGAGAATGTATAGAACTGTAGGTTTCTCTTTGGTTAATGCTGTAACAAAAATATTGTGCATTTTCAGAGTATACTTGTGTGAACAAGAAGAATATAAAAAATGGACTGTGTATATCTATATCTTTAGTTATCAAAGAAAGAAGAAATCACTTGAGCTGCAGTCATGAAAGAGACCAAAGAACTTCCCAGCAAAAAACAAAACATACTTTTTCTTTACCTTCAGTCCAAGTTTCTTTTTCAAGGAACTTGAGTTACACGAGTATAAATTTGTAGCCACTAAGGTTTGAGAAATGAATCAAATGAAATGTATTAAATTCTTACAAAAATGTACACTGAGATATATTAGAGGGCAGTTTGTTAGAGGAAACTGGGGTGAGCAGGTAAGAGCTGCAGGGGACAAGTGTAAGATTCCTTATGATACCCCTGCATGTAATACTACTAACATAGATCCGCACATTCACTCCCTGAAGGGCAGGAAAAACAAAATCACATTGAATTTGTCCATCTGAATGAAAAGATAGGCATGTTTTAATGTTTTCACTATTTATTCAGATGGAACTTACCCAGGAAGAATGCAAGACTGCTTTGCTTTACCATTTAGAGCTTCTGTCCTTGAAAGAGAAGCCTACGTCTCCTAGCTTACTAAAAATTTAAATTATAAAACTGGACTTCAGTACTAGGGAACCACTGACCAATGCCTGCTTTGTCTGTCAGGTGCACTCTTAGTATTTCTCAGCTAGAGTAAGCAGAGGTGTGGTCATCTGATGCCATTTGTTAAGCCCACTTC
>NW_004524846.1:1205908-1218488 GCF_000260255.1 Octodon degus | reverse complement strand
ATCCCCCAGCACCACATGCCAGCCAGCCCCGCCCCCGGTGGGCTGAGCTGGACACACACACACACACACACACACACACACACACAAATAAATAAATAAAATTTTTTTAAAAAATGCTTGAAAGAAAACATTTGGTAGGATTTGAATGTACTATATAACCTGAAGTTATTCATTTTATACATGGAGAACACTTTGAATTTGCTCTTTCAGATGCTTTTTCAGCCATGAATCTGATTTATACTTAACAATATACAGTCCCTATGGTGTGCTTTTATGTGTTGACCAAGTCAAAGGTATGAGATGCCTCAGGCTTATTAATATTTTATCTTGCTAGGCATTGCAGCTCCCTGACATATCCCCATGTGAGGGCCTATTTTTACGAGTCATCAACAGTTTTTTAATATGCATGTTGAATGCACTTTCATCTTAAATAAATGGCCACAGGCCCCAGCAGTACACGAGGCCTGTAAGGCTGTAATAAAGGCACTATTATGAAGGGTGTGTGAATGGGCCTGAGGGCAGCTCAATCAAATCTGATGTATGAATGTGACCTCAGCAAATGCCAAGCCCACGAGGCTTGGCAAGTTAGTGGTAACTAGGCAGAGCTCAGCTAAGGGGTGGCACTTAGCAGACTCAGAGGCTGCAGGAGCCAGGCTATTTTAATTAATCATCAATTATATGTACACACACATTTTCTTTTCCTTTTTCTTAACTATAAAAAAAAACTGTTCATGTGTAAGTTTTCTAAAATAGGAGCTAAAATAGTTGCTATTTTTAAGCTTTAAGACATTTTAGTTCCTAAGATATAATAGAGTTTTTTGGTTTTTTTTTTCTTTTTAATTTAAGGCAGGTTCTACAGGGTGTTCAGAGTCGCACTACTAGATTGGACTCATAGTGTTTACAGCCTCCCAAGAGCTGGGATTAAAGGTGGGCGCCACCACGCCCACCATCAATTGCTGTCTCAGAGAGCCCCAGGGGCAGGGCTGGCATGGCAGGCCCCAACCCCAGTCCCTGCACCTGCACCTGCTTGCAGGAGCTTTAATCTATTGAGCTATTTGGCCACCCTTTCATAACAGAGTTTTTTTTTAAGGAGTATTCATAAAAATGAAACACAAATTCAAAACACCATGACAAGAAATTAACAATGGTTATTATATTCCATATTGGTATCTTCAAAGTAGTTGCTCAGATTACTAGATATAGTCATGTGAAACTGATCAAACAAATCAGTGTGAAGATTCCTCAAAAACTAGGATTAGAGGTTCCATTTTACCAAGTTATCCCCCTTCAGACTATCTTCCCAGAAGAGCTGAGAACATCATACCATATCAATGTACTTGCACCCATGTTTATAACAGCACAATTTGCCGTAGTTAATCTTGTAAAGAACCCAAATGCCCACCAAATGAAGAAAGGACAAATAAGATGTGGCAATTTTATACAGTGGTATATTACTCAGCTATAAAAAAGACAAACTTTAGGCTTTATAGATAAATGGCTGCAACCTGAGTTGATACCCATAAGTGAAATAAACCACACTCACATGTGTAAATATTGTGCTATCATCCTTGTGCAAGAAACTGGAAGAATAAGATTTAAAATGCAGAATAGATGCTGTCAAAGGAATGTAACAGAATATTTAGGAGGTCTTGGCCATGAGTGGCTTAGGCATGCTCTTCTAGGATCGAGGTGGTTTATCCCAAAATCCATTGAATTTGAAATCATGGAGCAAAGATTGAATGTAACTTACCCGTTAGCTCAACATTCAGAAGAAACCTAGCTCAAATAAATGAGCAGAAAGTTTTAGACCAGCAAGTATTTTAAGGGAACAGTGAAATTTCATATAACCTAAAGAAAATCCAACTTAATTTCTTGAATTAATGGTGCAAAAGAGGGTGAGCAAGAGATACATATAGGGGAACCAGGAAGTTTAGTACACTGGTTACACACATAGACTCAATACTATGGAGAATCCTCTTCGCAAGGAATTAAAAGAGGATCAGATTCAGCATTAACAATTTTTATCACCCTGAAGACAATAAAATCTAGAATGTTGTATTACTGATTTAGGGAAGTAAGAAAAGAAAAGCAAAATATTATTCTACAAATTCTATTAACATACATATTATAAATATATTAATTATAAATAAATATTTAAAGTATATATTTTATAGAAATATAATATATATTGTTTCCTAGTTATAAATACTAAATATATACTTATCAACATATAAATATTATTAGTTAGAATTTTTGCATGTGTGTGTCTGTGTGTAAGGTTAAAGGGCAAACAGGAGTTACATAAAGTCCTGGAGAGATAGCTCAGCCTGCTTAGGCAAGCACAGGGAGCAGGGTTTGATCCCCGGCACCACATGCCAAGTCAGTCCCACACCCAGGTGGGCTGAGCTGGTGACAGAGTGAGGGCATGATGATGCAGGCCTATAATCCCAGCACTGGGGAGGCTGAAAACAGGATGGTCACTATGAATCCAAGCTCAATAAAGAGGCTACTCAAGGAAATCTTTCTGAAATGCATGAATTAGCAATCCAAGACAATGAAACACAAGACCTCTACTACACTGTTGCTGAAAAGTAAAAAGTAACAGATAAAATGCAGTTTTAAAAAAGAATATGGAAGCATTTTATATATTGCTGTGACATAAAGGGAGAAAATACAAAGTAAAGAATAATGTATAAAAAACTATATACTCTTCTCTGCCTCATGAATATCTTCTGACTCCTACACAAGAAACAGATAACCAGAGAGGGAAAGGAAATGCTTGAAGAAAAATAAGAGGGATGACTCTTCCTCCTTTAGTTGGACAATAATACTTTTATTTACCTACATTTATGAATGTCGCTTATTTAAAATATTACTCTATGACCACTCTATCCTTGTTCCAGAAACAAGTGAATTTTTAACTAGAAAATCAGCATACAAAAATCAGTTTGTTTGACTATGCCAATAATTAGTATGCTCAAAAGTAAGAAACTATTTCTATTCATAATCATATCAAAAGTAATTAAATACTTATTAAGAAATTTCACCAAGGAAGTGAAACCTTTGTGCACTGTGAGTTGTACACTATTGTTCAAAAAATTACAAAATCCATCAAAGTTATCTGCTGCTTATACATTGAGAGACTTACATCTGTAAAATTTCACTGTTACTGAGAGTGATCTGTGTATTCAGTCTGATTCAGTAAAATCTCAATTATATTTTTTACAGAAATAGCAAAGTATAATCTACCACCCATATAGAATCTCAAGTTATATTGAATAGTTAAGGTTAACTAAGAAAAAAATAAAATTCAATAATATATTTTCTAAATTCAGAACTTATTACAAAAAGGACATGAATCAAAACAATCTAAAGCTGCAAGAAATAAGACAGGTAGACTACTGTTGTATAGTAAAGATTTCAGGGATGAACTCTTGAATACTTGCTCAAGTAATTTTGACAAGTGTTTAAGGTTAAGTGACTAATACTTTTTGTAAAAATTCAGCTGGGTTTGGTGATATACACCTGTAATCTCAGTACTCAGGAGGCTGAGGCAGGAGGATCCTTGCAAGTTTGAGACCATCCTGGACTACAAAATGAGCTCAAGGCCAGCCTGAACTGCATAGTCAGACACTGTCCCAAGACAATAACTAACTAACTAACTGACTCATTGACTCACTCAATAACTCAATAACTGAATAATTTAATAAATATTTACAGTATAGATATTTAGTACACAATATTCATATTCCTTGTGAGAAGTTGTACATAAAACATATCCCTGTTTTATCTCATTTCTCTCCTTTTCTACCTCTTGTTATTATTTCCTTCCATTTTGAGATGGGTCTAATCCCACAATTCCTGTTATCTGCCTTTTATTTTTCACTTCATTCTTACTTTGAGTTTCTTATACAAGAGAAAGATTGTGATAGTTGGGCTCATGCATCTGACTTATTTCACTTAACATTAAGATCTCAAGCAGCATCCCCTGCACTCAAGTTTATTTTTCTTTCAGGGTAGGATGCAATCTCCATTTTGTTTCAATTTGCCATTCTCTAAAGGCAGTGATAGGGAGCATTTTTTAAAAATGTCATTTTCAAGAAAAATGTATATAATTCACAATGCCGATGTTACATAAAATAAGTCAGACATAAAGTTAAATATCACAAGGTTATTATTCATGAAAATTTTAAACTATAAATAAATTTAAAAATGTAAAACAGAAGTGAGATGTTGGGCATGAAAAATCAAAAAAGAGTGCCTGACTTGATTATGGGGAAAGGTATTGGGGAGAGGGCTAGCTGGAAGGGAAGCATTCCCTGAGTCATCTCCCAGCCCCCAAAATGAATGCATATGCAAACATACCCAAATTAAATATTTTAAAAGAAGTATTTCTCTTTTTTAACTTATACTGACACTAACAGTGGACATCTGCTTCACAGATCAAACACTTACTCGATCACAGGCATTAGTAGGTAATCCTATACTGCTGAATGAACAGAGTTCCAAAGATTTCTTAAGTTCCAGAATTTGGAGACATGGAATATTGTTTTTTTTACTACCTGGAAATCTGAAAGCAGGAAAATGGGGAGATCAGATTTCAATGACGATGCAAATTAGAGGGTGCAACTGTACAAGAAACCCCTTCCTCCAACAGTTAGTGGGATAGTGTGTGTTTTCATTAGTGTGCCATCTTGGCCTGCTAAATCTCAGAGTAGATGCCAGGCATATGACGATATATGCCAGCCCAAATGTTTGAGGGCTTGGCCAACTTTGAAGATTATGTAATATCATGTCCTTCAAAAACTCCATAAAGTTACCATCATTAAAGTTCTTACAAAGAGATGCTTCTTAAATAAATTGAATTCAAAGAGAATATAGAATTACTAATACTATTGAGTAAATACAAAACTTTTTTCCTTCGGAAGGTTTATGATTCCCACTTTTTTTTTCCCTGAGTCAGTTGTAAGACAAAAGCTAAATAAATGGAATGAAAAGATACCTAATCCACATAGCATGTGGATACTTTTCCAGTATTCTGTTCTGTCTCCTGTCCAGAGAAAGAAAACACACACACACACACACACACACACACGCACGCACGCACGCACGCACACACATGCACACACAGAATTCAATATCAATGTAATGACTTATTTAAATTATACAACTTATTTTACTACTTAAAAATGGCTTAAAAGCTATAGAATTTTATCACACTATGGGAAAAAGCAAATTATCAATATTGGAGGAAAGAAATTTATACATTATTTGACAAGTAATAGAATAATACAATTCTCTCGTAATACCACACAATGTCCACTGTATTTATGAAACCACTCTCTGGCTATACAGTCACAAACAAAATATAGATGCACGTTTTTATGGTTAAGAAAATGCTGGTGTGGAACTCTGTCATTTGTTTTCACTGTATAACTTGAATTTTCTTTGCTTGTGGTTTGTTTAACCATCAGCAATGTATGCAGATTTTTTTCAGTTTTTTGAAGTTATTTTCAAAGCAATAAATCATGTAATTTATTTTGCCAATGCCCATTCCTTCCACCTTCTCTTACAAAATATTTTTATTTTAGCATTATATGGTGAAGTAGTATTATTTTTTAATTATCATAACATAATATTCTTGCATCCTTTAGCAAAATACTTCTCGCCATTGTAGTAGTTTTCCATGAGTTAATGAGCCTAGGACTCCCAGCAGCTATTCCATGATACAGTTTCTTCTTTTTAAATTTCATATTGTACTCAATCTACTGTTTTCTTAGGTATTTTTTAGGGAGGGGTCTACAGGATGTTCAAGGTCTCATTACTAGATCAGACTCGTAGCGATCTGCCTGTTAACAGTCTCCCAAGAGCTGGGATTACAGGCGCACACCACCACGCCCAGTCTTAAGTGCCATCTCAGCTGCCCCGGGAGCAGGGTCCGCACCACACACCACAGGCCGGAGGAATGAACCCGCAGCCTCTGCGCCTGCACTTTAATCTGCTGAGCTATTTGGCCGGCCCTTGAATCTACTTTATGACCATAGGTCATTACGTCATCATAACTTTCCAGAAAGTTTAAGGGTGGGTGTTACATTACTCAAGATTTTATGCTTTGTAAAGCTCCTTCTTTCCTTTATGTCTTTTAAATGAGATTCATCTTTGATATTATATAGATTCCAGCTCCCATTACATTTATGAGTTGGAAATGACCTTTGCTAGTGAGGCATCTGAAGAATGTCTGAGTCTTTTATCTTTCTAGTTCTCTTCATGGCTTATGTATTTTTCTCCCTGAAAGCTTGATGGATACTTCCTTTACATTTCAATTTTAATATTTTTGACCCTGAACTGTTTCATGATTGGGCAGCTGTGTCCCTTGCTGTGGTAGCCTTACAGGAGTTATGCTGGCTTGTCCTGTGACAGCGTGGTAGCCAAAAGGGACGCGGAAGGCAAGCGGAGAGTGCTGCCACTGTCACACCCCATGCTTTCAGATTATGTGCTCCTTCAGGTCCCTTCTCACGGGGTAGCAGAATCCAGGAAAATAAACTTCTACCAACCTAACTAACCTGTCTGCTTACGATATAGAGAACAAAGTTTTGAGAACCTCAAAACTGACTGCTTTTAAACTGACCTGTAAATTATTTGGCTAAATGGTTCATAGCTCCTGTAGAAGTCTGAAGAGAATGGTATCCAAAAATAAACATACAAGTTCACTAAAGGTGGCTTCTGAAATACAGACGCATATTGTCGTTAAGTAAATAAGAGGATTTAACCTTGATCTCAAGAAAAGGATGGAGTATGGAAGGTAGATTTAATCTTTTGATTCATAAAATCTATAAAGTCCCAAAACAATTTTATAATCTGAGAAGCTTCAATGATGATTTTTTTTGCACAAGGAAAAATTTTTAGATATTACAGTAAGCCTTTCATCATTATATGATTAATACTAATTTTATGAAAATACATTTAATGTTTTTACATTCTCACTATTCTCTTTCCACCCACTGGGTTTAAATGATTTGACTTTCCATGCAGCCTTCAATGTAGTAATTGGCATGTGTCAAGGAGTGACATTTTGCAGGCTAAAAGGTATGCAAGTTTCATTATACATTGAATTAAACTTATTTTAAAACAGGGGTTTTTGCACATATTTTCAATAAGTTTTAAAAATTAAAATATTTATCTGGAGAGCCTATCTCACAAGCCTTGAGCTCATGAGAAAAACATTTGAAAGAATCAAAGGTAGTTCTATAACATGTTCAGGAAACAAGCATTAGAGTTTTGAGTATATAATTCTCATTCTCAGTCTCTATTTTTCCTTTCTCTCATGCCTCTTACATTTTCTGCAAATATATTTTAAATTTCATGTATCAGAACAGTCATGTGGAAAGTTTTCTGTGGCACAGAAGTTCACTAGAACCTGATCTTAATTCTAAAGAGAACATAACTTGAAAAATAAAATTGTATAATTTCTTCAATACACAGAACCCTTTTTAGAATTAGATATTACATGAAGTCGTTGGTATGTTGAGTTACATTCTGATGATTAATTTTCCACTATTCCATATACCCACAGTAGTCTTATAAAACAAAGCCAATGCTAATGACTTTCAAAATGGGAAAGACTTCTAATTCTGGTTTTTTGAGGAGTATCCACACTGCTTTCCATACAAGTTGTGCCAGTCTACACTCTCTCCAACTGTGGAAAATGCTACTTTTTCCTCACAGCATCTCTAGTATTTGTTATTGCTTGATTTCTTAACTATTTACCTTCTGGATATTTTTCCAGAAGAACTGAAAACATCACTCCACAGTGCTGTATGTGCACCCATGTTTATAGCAGCACAATTTGTCATCGCTGAATCTTGGAAACAACACAAATGACCACCGAGAAATGGACGATAAAGATGTGGTATTTTTGTACAATAGAGTATTACTCAGCTATAAAGAAAGAAAAATATATTTTCTCCCTAGTGTAAGAACCTGAAAGAATACATAAAATTTGAAAAGTACATTATATATAGTGAAACAGAAAGAGACTGACAATAAGGAATAAAAAATTGAGATGAGTGAAAAGAGAAAAGATCGGGAAAAAAACGAAGGCAAAAATCATGTAAATATACATACAGATAGCTAAGACTATTGTGCTACTAATTTCAGTGTTTTGAAAGTAGCAGTTAATGCTTAAAATTTGTACTTTGATCAATTTTGTATGCTGGTATCTGAAATCTTAACAACTACACTGAAGATAGCATGTGAAATATAGCAACCATTGCTGAAAACCGTTCATCCTGTTTTTGTTTTATTTATTTGCTTATTTTTTCTTTTTATTTATTTTCATTTTTCTATTTGTTGTATTTTTTAGGGAAGGGTCTACAGGGTGTTCAGGGTCTCACCACTAGATTGCACTCATAGTGATCCACCTGTTTACAACCTACCAAGAGCTGGGATTAGAGGTGCATGCCACCATGTCCACTCTCAATTGCCATCTCAGTGCGCCCGGCATGGCAGGCCTGGGGATTGAACCCCCAGCCTCTACACCTGTTTGCAGGTGCTTCATTCTGCTGAGCTATTTGGCCAGCCCCTGCTTTATTTTTTTTAAATGTGTATCATTTATAATGTCTTAACTATATTTTATGTTCTTTAAAATGTATTTTAAAAAACAACAAGGACACAAAATTTCAGGTTTATGGACAGGAAGAGTTAATGTTTTAATTGTTAGATCAATTTTACATGTCTATCTATACCTGATAGTCTGAGCAACAAATTTGCTGATGTCTATATGTAATATAACAACTATTGTTGATTTCCTGTTACTGTTTTGATATTCTGTACCATTTTAGTTGTTGTATAGTGCTTTGCTTTTGTCTTTATTCTTGTTGTTTTGATTGGTTTCTCTTTAAAATACAGAAGGAAAAGCTAAAATAAAATAAAATACCAAAGACAATCAGAGTTAACATCTCAAACAATGTTAATGAATACTAATTGTTCTTCATGTGAGTACTGCATAACTCATTTGTAATGTATACTCCGTGTTCGTGAGATTTCATTCATAGTAGCTTCTCATGGAAAACTGACTAGCATGGACCAAAAGCTATAAAAAGAGAAGAAAATAATTAGTGAAAGGAAAAATCAATAACCAAACACAATATATCTCTAGGCGTACCACTGGGCATATATTTTACTTGCAATGTGGTGTTGTCCATCAATGTGTGTCTTTGTTTTTTTTTTTTTTTCCTATTTATTGACATCAGTTATTTTTATTTTAAAGAAAGAAAAAAAATAAAAACAGTGGTACAAAATCTCAAAACAAGATTTTAGGAGAGTAACAATGGTTAGTACATTGTGTGTTGTTATTGCCAAAGTAGTTTCTCATATTACAAGACATAGGCAAGAAATAATAAGCAAATAACATAGGTACAAACCTCTTTTTTTTAAGTCAACAGAAAATGGAAATATACTTTTTAAAGTTTCTAATACTAGGAGAAGATATCATACAATGTCTTTTTAAATAAATTGTAAGTCAAAGATACAGTATAAATCTTAGAACAAAAGTTAAGATTAAGCAATATTCAGAAAATTAAATGATTCAAAACAATTGAACTAAGAAAAAGTTTTCATGATAGCAAAGAAGTACTAAGAGTAAAACATAAGATAAATACAGGAATGGCAAATAAATGACCAGTACTTCTAACAGTTTGAGGATAGGATATCGCACAAAGGTTTACTTTTGTTATGCCTGCATTTTGTCAGCGTTTTTAACAATGAGTGCCCATGTTCTAAATCCCCTTCATTTGAATGTATGTGTTTCCTTGTGTGACTGTCACAGTCAGTTCTCCCTGGCCTTGGCCCCTTGCTAAACAGAAGAGTTCTTATTCCTCTGTTTTATGTATGTCTTATCTATGTAAGAGTTCAACTGCTTTTTTTTTTTTTTTTTAGTTTCACTTACTATCCATCCTATCTTGCTCTTTCAGAATTAATAGTAACCAAAGCATAAAAGTTCGAAATGTTTGAGCAATACTGTCTGGGACCCAATCCTACAGTACTGCAATTCAAATAATTTATTCAGTTTTCTTATATAAAAGTAGGACTAGAGGGACATTTTGACACAAGCCACAACAATCCCACTAATCATTATATACGTAATGTTATTCAATACTGACTTTAACACAATCTCAACACAAATTGTGTATTACACTTAACTTGTACTCAGTTTGAATGTTAGTTAATTAATTTATTTATTTTTTGGCAGAACCGGGGATTGAACTCAGGCCCTTGTGTTTGCCAGGGAAGTGCTTATTCCACTGAGCCATCTCCCTGGCCCTGAATGTTAATTTTAACTAACATGTTTTTCCTAGCCCTCTAGAATTAGAACTAAAACATTAGAAGCAGGGCAGAAAATATTGAAAGAGATAGTTAGGTGTATTTGCTTGAAACTTAAGGGTACAAGGAAAGACAACAATAAAGAAATAGGAATAAACACCTTGAAATCTGGGATCATTTAGTGGGCAAACACATTGTCAGTCTCCATTGTTGTTTATCATAAAATGTAACAGTTATGGTTCATTATAAAAACACAGGATGGTAAGCAGGAAAAATCCAGAATGTAGTATGCAAATTTTACTTTAGAATGATTACCATTAAAAAGTAAAAACAAAATTTTGTGCTCAAAGAGGACAAAAAAAAAATAGGACTAATACTACTCACCTTTTGCATTACTATAAGGAGGATAATAGCCTTCCGCTTAGTAGAGTACTTGGCTGGAAAAGATGGAGCCCTTAGTAACAGGATGTAGTAGATATTCTGTAAGCATTAATTATTATCTCATTTTTTAATAGTCACTTCTCATTTTTGATGTGTAAGTCTTTAATTTTTTTTAAAGAAAGTAGCTGTAATTAGATTATTTTTCAGTAAAAAAAATAAAAGCTCAACTAACAAGTCTTCATAGTAATAATCCTGGAAATGGTATAACACTGAAAAGTCAGCTCAGTTCCAAACATCTCTAGTGCACCAATCAAAGACAGAACATGGATAGAACTGCCAAAAGATAAAAAGTGTAAATCCTTTCTTATAAATCGTTTTTCACCCATTGCTCGATTTCCAGAAGGTATTTTGTTTTCTTTTGGCTTACTTTGTTTTGTTTTTCATTACAATCCAGTTGCACTGGGATAAAAAGAGATTTTTGAGTACACACAATCACATGATTCCTTGTTGCCATTTTGTAAAACTGAACATGAATCATCCCCTTGGCAGCTCAGATATCTATTTGGGGTTCATGGGTTTTGATCATTGCTGCAGTGTGAGTCTAGATGTCCTACCAAAGCCTCATGTGGTCGGCGAGGGGGGCTGATGTGGGGCAGCTGAATTAGAGGTTGTGATTGGTTCATTGGTTCATTGTCTAGTGCTGGGATTGACAGTGTAAGTGAAAGAAAAAAGCTTTCTCCTCCCTTTTAGCCTCTTTTGCTCTTGCTCCTTTTGGATTTTCAGCCATCATGAACTGCTGCCCTTCTATCATGCTGTCTTGCTTTGGGGCCAGCTAACTGCAGACTGACACCTCCACAAATTGAGAGCTAAGTAATTTTTTTCCTTAATTTCGTATGTTGGGTATTTTGTCTCAGCAATGAGAGAAAAGTAACCAAGATGGTTATCTTTAGTTTCAGTGAGAATGGTACTTGCAATTTTATTATCCTCTTCATAAAATAATTGTCTTGTTTTAATAGCATAGAATATGTAAAAAAAAAAAAAGTTGTTACAAAATCATGTAGCCAATATGTTGGCTGCTGAACACGTTTTAGTTCCAAATTGTGTGAGTTTTTGAGATAACCATGCAGGAAACTATTTCTAAAATATTTTGTTTGGATATAAGTACTAATATTAACATACTATATAAATAGCAATAACCAGAGCTCCCAATTATGTGTTTTATAATCTGTGAGTAATTATTTTACAATACTCATGCGTGCTTCATAAAGAGTAATGACCTCATAACTCTGCCTTATATTAGCATATCTTATCCCCTACAAGATTATGAAGCTCTTTTGTTAAAAATAGAGATTTTACATATTTATGTGGTTTAGCAAGGAGTAAGGGACATATTTGGCTTTCTCAACACACTTATTAACTAAGCCAATAAATTGGCCTAATTAGATAAATATCAAAAATTTAAAGTGGTGTTAACAAAACATCTGATATGGGGAACATTTGCACATTCAAATCAATGTTATACACCATAAAAGCAAGAGGAATAAAATATGTATTTATTACAAAAATATTTAAGTTTAATAAAAATTCTTAGCAATCTCTAACATTAAACTACAGAATTCAACCTTATTTTATATTTCTGATAATTATTATCTAAATATTTGTTCAGGTCATATGTCTCATATCTGATAAACACAGCCTCTGTTATTTAATGAGATAGCAGACAACAGCACTTATAATTTCATCAAAAGCAAAGAAAAAGTAAAGAAATTAAATAAATATAAATATAATAAAAATTATGATCAAGCTTTATTAATAAATAAAAAATAAATATTTTATTTTGTGCCTATCTAAATATTTGTTCAGGTCATATGTCTCATAT
>NW_004524846.1:1203700-1205013 GCF_000260255.1 Octodon degus | reverse complement strand
AAGAGCAAAGACAAAGACATAAACAAAGCATTTAAAAAATAAAAATGGAACAGAATTTCAAAACAAGAGCAGAATATTAACAATGGTTGTTATATTACATATAGTTACCATCAAACTTGTTCAGATTACCAGATATAGGCATGCAAGGTTAAGCAAATAATTAAACATCAACTCTGGCTTTCTCTAAGCCTTATTTTTTTTCCTTGTCCTTTTTACTTTTTTTCCCTAATTTTTTACAAAGAGTAGCCTCATGCATACTGAGATAAGGACTGAAATAAAACAAGAGACACATTTCAAAAAAGAATAAAGATAAAAACTTTTAATACATAATGTTTTCCCGTAGTTCACCCCCTAATTTTGTTTCTTACATTACATTGTATCTATATATGTTGCCAGACATGTTCTGTTTATAGAAAGATAATTGCTTTTTTATGAAAATGAACACAATCTTTGAACGCAGTTTTAATTAAACTGTACAACCTATATTATCCTATATCTGTACCTGAGAAAGCATCTTGAAAAATTAAAGAATTAGAGGTCAATTTTCTGAAGTGGAGTGATTTTCAATGAACAATATAAACCAAGGAATTAGCATTTTATAGGAGTCAATCATGGTAGTAAGGTAAAGGTAGCCTTCCTCATGAAGCAATTATAGCCTGTCATATCAAATCTAATAATCAATTCATAATAGAAGAAAAAGAGGTATTAATTTAAAGCAGCAAAAGATTTTCACTCAACATACACACAATGAAGAATATGTGCACAAGCCAGGTATTAGAAAGGTGGGTGAAACATCACATTACTACACATATGCTTTAATTGTTTCCAACTTTTACAGTTGTCTCTTTAAGTTTTAAGTTCATGAGAGAAAATAGAACTATAAAAAAACTATAAATCATATTGGAAAAACTTATTAAACAAGCATTAAGCCTGAGATGCACTTCAAGATGGACTTGAACAAGGCCTTCAACAAAACCATCAGAATATACATTACCTTAGTCCTGGCTCATAAAAAACCATGAACTTCAAAGCAAGCATGCAGTCTCCCTAATGTCTTAGGCACAAATCGATTGAACTGTAGAACATGAGTCTACCCAAGGTATGGGCAAATTCTCCATCACCAAAAAATGCATGCAAATAAAAATATATTGCAAACTAAAATTATTTTAAATACTTCTCTGAGGGCACTTAATGAATCTTTTAGGATACTATGAATTCCTTAGTTTCTCTTGCTTTACTTATCTTCATTTTTTTCCTTATCTTCCTCCAAATTTTCTGGTTTTGTCTCCAGACCTCTGAGCTTCATTGAACCT
>NW_004524846.1:1199367-1203170 GCF_000260255.1 Octodon degus | reverse complement strand
AAAGTGATGGCAAAAGCTGCAGACATCTGAATACCTTTCTTCAAAAAGATTCCAAAGTTACAGTGGTGTTGGCATCAAACAGAGATATAAGCTAGTGGAACAGAACAAAAAACCTAGGAATTGATGCACGCCCATATGAACAACTATATTTTTAAAGAGTGAAAACAAAAATATAAGCAAAAAAATAGCAAAAACAAAGACAGAAACAATAACGTGAAACAATACATAAGGCACACAATTTCAAATCAAGAATAAAAATTAATAATGGTCCTTGCATTACATATTTTATCATCAAATGTGTTGTTCAGATTAACATATGTAGGTATGCAAGATTAGTCAAATAATTAAACATTAACCCGGGTATATAGTTCAGTGACATAAGCACATGTCTGACAAGCACAAAGTCCCAAGTTCAAAACGAAACAAACAACAGTAACAAACAAAACAAAGAAAATCAATTCTATTGCCTTACATTTCATTTTACATAGAAAATAGCAATGTGCAGTACGAAAACCACCACTGAATACTTCTCATCTGTTCTTCTAAATATGTACCATTTATAATGTCTTATCAATTAGTATTATACTCTCTTTAAAATAAAGTAAAATTAAAAAGGACAAGAAAAAAATTAGGTTTATTAAACTACTGATCTTTGACATATCTGTCACATTGTAGAATGAATAAGAGATTTTTTTAAATAGACAGTACAGGCAAAATTCAATATGCAGATACAGAAGAATGAAACAAGGTTCTTTCTTGTCACCATACACAAAACTTAACTCAAAATTGATTATGGAGTTTATTCCTAGATCTAAAACTATGAAACTAACACAATGAAGTTCAGTGGAAACACTTCAAAATTTTGGTGGAGGCATTGCCAATAAAGGTAATGATAGACAAATGAGATTATTGGAACATAAAAGATTCTGTACAACAAATGGATCAATTGACAAAAACTGCAGACAACTTAAAGAATGAGTAGAACCACATTAAAAAGGAAATAGCACTCAGAATATATTAAGAATTCAAAAATCTGAACACCAAAAGTATTTAGTTTTAAGAACTAAACAGATACTTTTCAAAAAAGTCATACAAATGGTTAACAAATGCTCGAAAAAAAATTTCTATTTCATTAATCCTCAGAGACATGCAAATCAAAACTGCAGTGAGATATCATCTCATACCAGAAAAAAATGGCTATCATCAAGAAAGACAAAGAAATTCTGACAGGAATACAGATAACAGGGAAGACTTACACACTGATAGTGATAATGTAAATTAGTACAGTCAAACTAGTATATAAGCAGTTTGGAAATTTCTCCAGAAAGTTAATGTAGAATGAACACAAGATCTAGCAATATCACTGTAGTGTATATATCCAAAGGATATAAAATCATTACACTAAAAAGATACTTGTAATTATGTGCTTATTGAAGCACTATTCACAATAGCTGGAGTAGGGAAACAAACCAGATACCCTTCAGAGGATAAATAAAGAAATTGTGGTACATTTATCCAATATTTCTGCCATAGAAAAGAATAAAATCATCTCATTTGCAATCACATGGATAGAAAGGAAGATCATTTATTTGGTGAAACAAGTGGGACACAGAAAGACAAATATTGCATGTTCTTATTCATTTGTATATTCCAGGAAGTCACTGTGTAGAAGAATAGAATGCAACAAGGTCTGACAAGTTCCTGAATCTGCCTTCTCTCTGACCCAAGCAGAGCGAGACAGGACTGTCCAGTGGCTGTTATATTCCCCTTTGTCTTCTTTAGTCCCTCTGGACCCCAGAGATGGATAAGGACTGAAGTTGCTCCCAAGACCTCTGAGTTTGCTTGTTCACAGGCCATCTACAGGAAGATCAGCTTGGCTGTTAGCTGTGCTGCCATCCCTAACTCCTTCTGTTCCTGATACAGAAGAAGTTGGGGAAGCTAGCAACTTCAGGTGACCAAGCTTATGAAAGGAGGGATCTGGAAACCTTATTAACTTCTACAATCCCTGCCCCCAAAATCCCTGTAGCTATGATGAATACATCAAACCCTTCTCAAAATTGCCTGGTTTCAGTTTTTGTAGAGGCATAGCAGCTGTCAGTCGAACAGATCACTGGCCTCCACGACAAATGGCCTGCTGTCCACACCCCTATCCTACTTGAACCAGTTACAGTTCTTGGACCAATCAGCAGGCTCAAATTTGAACCAATGGGGCTTACATTTGGAGCAATCAGAAGCCTACTTGTAGCTACCATTCTATATGAGCAACATGCCCTGTATTCTCCTTGGGTTCATCTTTGAGTTTTCTCTAGTAAATTGATCATCTGGGTTGCCACACAGGTCCTGTAAAACAAAGTTTCGCTCTAGTGTTCTGTTACCTGCTCATGAGTTATTTCTCATGAACTTGGAAGCTCCTGCACATCTGCTTAAGATTCATATCCTGAGTGGTGTAGACAGAGAGGTCATCTTAAAAGAAAGAGCAGACACAAAGAAAAATAACAGGAAATGCCAAACTTGCAGAGCTCCAGAGACCAGCAGCCAACAAAGATCACTGAAGTAGAGCAGCATTCAACAGAGTCTCTTCTCAGTGTCTGGCACAACTGACTGTGGATGAAGGGGCTGCCAGCAGCACAGACCAGCACCCGGCTAGTCCCCTGGAAGCATGCAGTATAAGCCTTGGTCCAATTTTGGCAGTGAACAATGGCAGACAGCAGCACATGGAAGTCAGGCAATGGTGTCCAGCACAATCCAGTGCTTAAAGGGAGTGGGTATCAGGTTCAAAGACCAGCATCCAAGGGTGTCATTGGCATCCAACATTAACTTGTGTCAACTGGTGGCATCAAGACTGCTAGCAGAGATGTACCTTGTCAACTCCAGATATCTATCAGACCAGAGCAAAAGAACTTTTAGCTGACTGATAACAGTTATTTAGCACAGTGGGGTGTCAGTTAGTTAAAACAACCTATAATGTCTTCCAAAATGAAATGAAAGGAAGGACATAAAATCTCCAACACATAATAATGACTAATCATTGAAGAAATGAAATTTTTTACCCTGACTTGATTATTATATATTGTATACATGTATTGAATTATCATAATGCATAGTGTGTGACATAATGAGGTGCACATTTTTTGATTAAAAATAAGAAAAGGAACAAAACTGAGTCACTAATCATGGTCCCAAACCTAAACTTACAGACTCCCCATGTTATTTCCTGGTTGCTTTATCTTTATGATTGTTTCAAATGTGTATGTCTCATGGAGGTTGAACTATCAGAACAGTAGAGGTAATGTGCTCACAGAGCTATCTAGAATCTTTTTCTCACCCTAGTTGAAACCTTCAGCAATAGTTTTTCAGCTCGTAATTTAAACATAATTAAAATCTTTGTTCGTGTTATATCCACAGCCACCAACTTATGTCATTACCGTCTCTCATCTGGGGAATGGTAAATGCATTCTAAATTCCACCATGAATCTGGTTTCACTTCTCGCTTACAATTGCAGTAATTTTAACTCCACTTGCAGAGATCCAGTCTGAGTCAGATTTACCGCTTTGATCAAAAGTCTCCATTCAAAATAAAATATGAAGTTTTGTATCCTCTAATGCCCTAATCTGTCTGAGAACCTGACTTTCTCATGGAATTTACCTTTGAATCCTCTTCTATTTCTTCCTGTTCCTACCATGCTGGTTTGCTTATTGTATTCTGACACTTACAGGTTCAGTCCTTAATTCTGCCTTCTGATGCCAAAAGTGTTTTCTTCCAGGTAGCAGTTTGGTGCACAGTTTTGTGATTTTTTTTTTTT
>NW_004524846.1:1193790-1199267 GCF_000260255.1 Octodon degus | reverse complement strand
CAGGGGATTGAACTCAGGCCCTTGTGCTTGCCAGGGAAGTGTTTATTCCACTGAGCCTTCACCCCGGCCCCCGTTTTGTGTTCTTAATGGCTTTATTTAAACATTACCTTTCTGGTGGTAAAATTGTCCTCCATCAATATCGCCTTTTCTTTTCTGTCTTATTTTCCTTTATAGAAAACTGAGGATGTGATTTTCTACATATTTTCCCTGTTGTATAGGTCTATCTCTCACCATTAGGGAAATTCAGTGTTATGAAAACAAGGAAAATTTTTGGGTTTTGTTGTTGTATCCTTGATCCTAGAAGAATAAATGGATTTTTCTTTGGACATTTAGCAAATATTCATTAAACAAATTGATCAAATCTTTAAGTGGATTGGTTCTAAAAGAAATACTATAAATATATTGTCAAATGTATTAATAATAAATGATGTAAAATAAACTAAGACGTTCCAAAGTTACATAACTATGCTCAGCATGAAATGATTGAAAGATTTTAAATATCTTAAATTTTATTTAATTAGATAATTGGTCATGTTTTTGTTGATGTGTAGTAATGACACTGTAGTCACAGTGTGGTTACAAATTGTATGAAAACATGGGTAAGGTTCATTTATTTACACATGTGCATCCATAATGCACATATTTCTCATACTTTTACAATTTATAAATGTAACAATTTGTGTGCATTTATTGTTCTTAATGAATACAAATACACATATATGTAAAAGTACATATATATTAGAGAGAAAAATACAGAGAGAGAGAGAGAGGGAGAGAGACAGAAAGCACAGAGAGATAAAAAGAGAGAAAGAGTTAGGGAGGAAACAAACCTGAAGTCCTTTAATTCTGTATAATTAATATTATAAGTTATCATATTTGAGCAATGGACATGGATATTCTGCAATTTGTCTCTAGGAATTTTTTGCCAATTTCAGCATGAAAATAAAATAATATACTTGGAGACCTGGTGTTGTTTGTTTACATGTTGGCATGTAAATACATTTAGCAGATTATACTATAAATTGTGATTAGCTGTAAATTATTTTATTTAATAATATTCACTATTGAAAAAAATGTTTATAGCTAAACTGAGTATGCAACTTTTTGTAGCATTTTACCAAAAGCAAGTATAGTCTCTGCTTCACTACTTTCTGGAGAATGTCACTCAGCCTCTGTTTTTGATATACTGATGGGAGTTTTTTGTGAAATATTGAATTTCTCTGTGGGCACATCAGATCACAGGACACCTGAGTTTTCTAACAACAGCGAAAATATCCTCTAAAATTTTAATCACACACGTGGTGAAGAAAAGTGATTTAGGCCCAAATGAGAAACACAGTAAAGAAATTACAAAAAAAAAATTCCAAGAAACTGACTTTGAAATATGCATAGACGCATTCTGTTTTTTTAAGAATTCTGCTTTAAAATTTTTCTACTCAAATATGTTTCATTGTTTTATATGCTTGTCTTCAGATAAATGTGTTGTACAGCCTTCAAGTACTGCGTGACCTTTTAGTTTCTCTGGCAAATGCTGAGGCTAAAGAATTATTTACGCCATGGGCAATATCAGCTTTTTCTGCAGCAACATCTCCTTTTGCCCTTTCATGGCGTCACCTTTGCTCTTTCCATTTTCTTCTTCTATATATTTAACACAGTATAAGCTGTTTTGTTACTGATTCACTCTCAGATGTTTTCTACTTGCCAGTTTTCATAAATCCAAATTTTTTTGTCTTGTTCTTTTCTTTTACATTTAATTAGTAATTAATTTTTTTCTGTTGTACAACAATATAGCAAGACAAACTTCTTCCACAAAAAGTTGCAATCATCTACAAAAGACTTACTATTTTTTTAATTTCTTATTCATTTTGATCAGAAAATAAAATAGCACTTAAAAAGTTTCAAAATAGGTTAGTAGGACAGTTGCAATAATTAATACATTGCGTATTGCTGTCTTCATAGTGGTTATTCAAAGGACAAGATGCAAACATGATATCTTGTCTAAACAATAGTAGTATAAACCTTTCTTCTTACTGAACTAAGAGAAAAAGACTTACTATTTCAAGAGCAAGATGCAGGAAACATTTTTCCCCAAAGTGTTCAAGTTTGTTTAGAAACATCTTCCTCCACATTAACTTTCACTGCACCCTGGGAACCTAAGGTCTCATTTAATCTCATTTAACAAGTGGAAAGCACAAAGGGGACAGTACAAATGACCTTCAGGATGTCACAGAGATCATGAATAAGTAATTGCATCTCCATGTAATAAGTGATATGCAGACAAGAAAATCTAAATGTGAAGGAAAATATTTCATTAGCAGTTGAAGAGTGGGTCATCATAGAGGTCACAAACTGAATTCCATCTAATTTTATCACACAAACTATCCTGAGATCTCTTTGTAAATGAAAAATGTCCCAAACCAAAATCAAGTCTCAATCTCTACAAGCAAATTTAAAACACACTACACTGAGTCTTAATCTAGAATTTGGAAATTTTACTTGTTTTTATGCTTGTTTTAACTGAGATATTTTGCATGAATTAACTCATGACATTTTAAATGAAAACCTGGAATACAAACATCATTAAGACTGAAAGAGGTGGGGCCAGGGTGGTAGCTCAGTAGAATAAGTGCTTGCCTGGCAAGTACAGGCTCCTGAGTTCAATCCCTGGTACCGAAAAAAAAAAAAAAATGAAAGCGGTAGCTGCAGTTATGAATTCCTTAATATAGAAACTCTCCCTTAAATTATTAACATGCATATTATTGATCATAAATGTATGGCCCTTTTGAGAAAATTTTTATTCTGTCCACCAAAATAGTTATCATAGATGCCATATAGAAGACTCTAGAAAAGATAGTACTGGAGGAATGAAGAGACAATAGATAATTTATATTGGTAAAATCAGGCACTATTTTAATGGCTTATAAGAATTCAATATTCCCGTTCACTTTTTTTTTTCTTAACTGGGGAACCAACTTAGGACCTTGCGCTGAGTTGTAGGAAAATGGATTCACCTGGAAATCCAGGCAGTTGCTTATGCCACTGAGCTATCTCCCCAGCCCCAATATTCCCACTGACCTCTGAAAAACACACACCGATCTTTTAAAATCTACCTCTTTGGACACCTATCATATAGTCATCAAATGATTATAATATCTTCAAAATAAATAATTACAGTATTTTGTCAGTTATTTTAATTTTTGGCCTCTAACTAATCAAATTTTATCTATGCCTAGCATCTTCCCTGCTCTCTGGTAGGCAATAAAGGCAGAAATAATTACTAAGAAAAAGAAACTTCTTGGCATCAATAAAGTTGCACTGTTTTGAGGGAGATAATAAAATGACAGTAATTGCAATAACGGAATACTAAAGTGCTTTTGTATGTTAGTGAAGGAGAAATTACTTATTTTTCTGAATTTTATGAGCACATGATTGCAGCACATGAAGCTTACACTTGTACTAGGAAGTAGTGCCTGTACACAGTAAAGCTGCTTTCTTTTTCAATCCCATTCCTGTGTTTTATAATCCCTCTGCCTTAAATGCTGTTTCCCCACACTTATTCTTGTTTTCATGAATCTTAGTTTTTTTAAAAAAATTTTATTGAGAAAGAAATAGCAATGAGACAGTTTCAAAACAGGTTAGTAGGATAATTACAATAATTAATACATTGTAGATTGTTGTCTTCGTAGTAGTTATTCATAGTACAAGATGCAGACATGATGAATTTTAGTTTATGAAAAAATGTTCTCCTGTGCTGTGGTTATTAGGCTCCTGGATATGGCTCCTCTTGATTCTTTTTAATTCCCCTTCCATTCTTCTTTCCCTTCACCCATGATCTCCTGCACCCCTTCCCATTAGAGAGCGATCCAGCACCTTGTGTCCTTCTAGCCAGTCCTCATTCTCCTCTTGTACAGTACCTTACCTTGTGCGATTCATTTATTTTACTACACATTATATTTTCCAGGTGAATCCATCTTCCTACAAATGTCTCAGATTTATTTTCTTTATAAATAAATAGTACTATATTATGTATAGATGTCATGCTTTCTTTATCCATTAGTCTGTTTATGGACATACAAGGTACTTCCAGGATTTAACTATCATGAATTGTGTGGCTATAAACATAGGTAGGGATGTATTACTGTACTGTGATCCCTTTACAACAAATATATGAAAAAATGTTCAACATTTCTGGTCACTAGAAAAGCAAAAATTAAAACAACTCTAGGATTATATCGTTCACCAGCTAAAAAGGCAATCATGAAGATTCCAAGGAATACCAAATGTTGTTGTTCCTAAGGTAAAAAAACAGTCTTCCTACCCTGTCAGTGGAATAGAAACTAGCATAGCCATTGTGGAAATAGTTATGGTGATTTCACAAAGAATGAAAATTAGACATTTCATTTAACCTAGCTATTCCTTTCCTGGGTATCTTCATCAAAGAGGAAATGTTTTCTTACTAAGTGTGAGTTATAACATTCCTTTACTTGACAAAAAGATATACAAAATATTAAAAACACTATAATCATAACTTTCAAAACGTGCTTTCATGTTTTAGTTACTTATACATTTATTGTGTACTACAGCCTTAAAAATTTAATATATCTTTCTTTAAGATGAATGAAAATATTAATAAGAATATTAATAGTCACATTACTATTGTATGATAGCTACTTCAATAAGAAATATTCCTAAAAGTACATTTTGCATAATTCACTATTTAAAAACTGGTTTCCTAAAGTAACTTCTTTAAATGAAGATCAAAATGTGTTGTAATGGGGCTGGGGAGATAGCTCAGTAGAATAAGCACTTCCCTGGCAAGCGCAGGGTCCTGAGTTCAATTCCAAGTACCAGCCACACACACAAAAAAAGTGTTTTAAGATAATCCTGCCTGTTCTGTAGGAGAATATTAAGTCAAAAGCTTTGGATATAATTCTTATGTTTTTATTGCATAATTTATTTTCATTATACCCTTCTGATTTTTTTTATACCTCTCATTAACGTTTGGGACTTATGAGCACTGTGGAAATGGGTCACATCTCAACTTGGCTGAACTGGGAATGACATTTTGCAGCCTCATTTCTCCTTCTGTTTTCAGTTACAGTTGAGCTAAAGAGGACCAATCCAAGTTTGGAAGGTAGAAGTAAAGTAGTGTTGTTGTTCTGTAGGTCATTGCAGCCTGATACAGGGACAGTAGAGAGACAGTGGGTTCCACTTGCACCTTACCCTTCTCTCTGCTGGGTTCTGTTATTGAAAACTACTGTTGGCTCTGTTGAGCTGCCACAGGCTCCCAGGTGGGCCCTTTGTGGTAGAGAGAGAGAGATGCAGGAACTTGCATTTGCCAGGCAAGCCCTTATTCTACTGAGTTATTTCCCCAGTCCTCTTTTTTGAGATTGATTCCTAAGTATTTCTCTTTTCTTGGATGTTACTGTGAAAGGCATGGTTTCCCTAATTTCTCGCTTGGTGTGTTCATTGTTGTG
>NW_004524846.1:1193129-1193690 GCF_000260255.1 Octodon degus | reverse complement strand
TTTTGAGATTGATTCCTAAGTATTTCTCTTTTCTTGGATGTTACTGTGAAAGGCATGGTTTCCCTAATTTCTCGCTTGGTGTGTTCATTGTTGTGCACAAAAATGCTACTGATTTTTGAATGCTGATTTTGTATCCTGATATGTTGCTGAATTTGATGATTAAACCTACAAGACTCTTGGTGGATTATTTGGTGTCCTCTTTGTAGAGTAACATACCATCTGCAAATAATTATAATTTTACATCTTCTTTTCCAATCCTTATGCATTTTATTTCTTTGTCTTGTCTAATTGCTCTGGCGAATATTTCCAGAGCTACATTGAATAGGAGTATAGACTTAGACATCCTTGTCTTGTTCCTGATTTTAAAGTGAAGGCCTATGCCATGCTGGCCCTGCCCCCAGGGCATGCTGAGACAGTGATTGAGACTGGGCATGGTGGTGCGCACCTGTAATCCTAGAACTTGGCTGTAAACAGGAGGATCACTATGAGTCTGATCTATGCAGTGAGACCCTGTACTCCCTGTACTTCTGTCCTAAAAATACAAAAAAGAAGGAGGAGGAG
>NW_004524846.1:1191499-1192696 GCF_000260255.1 Octodon degus | reverse complement strand
AAATGAATCCCACTTGATCATGATGTATAATCTTCTGGATGATTTGCTGCATTCTGTTTGCTAGTATTTTGTTGAGGATTTTTACATCTATATTCACTAGAGAGATTGGCCTGCAGCTCTCCTTTTTGGTTGCCTCTCTCTCTGGTTTTGGAATCAGAGTAATACTTGCTTCGAGGAATGAGTTTGGGAGCATTGATTCCCTTTCAATTTCATTGAAGAGTTTGAGAAAAGTTGGCATTAAATCACTAAACTTCCT
The DNA here is from genome assembly GCF_000260255.1 of Octodon degus. Lineage (NCBI taxonomy): Eukaryota > Metazoa > Chordata > Mammalia > Rodentia > Octodontidae > Octodon > Octodon degus. Next base: position 1,192,440 of record NW_004524846.1, on the reverse strand, counting down.
GTAAAATTTTGCTGCAAATCAATCAGGACCTGGGCTTTTCTTTGTTGGTAGGTTTTTTGTTACATTTTCAACTTCATTTCTTGTTATTGGGTTATTCAGTGTTTACATATCTTCTTTACTTAGCTGTGGCATTTAATATGTATCTAGGAAACTGTCCATTTCCTCTGTGTTTTCCATCCTGTGAGAGTAAAAATTTTGGAAGTAGGTATTGATGATTTTCTGAATTTCTCTAAGTACTATGGTGATTTTTTTCATTTTCATTCTTTAGTGTGTGAATTTAGGTTTTTTTTCTTTCCTCATTTTGATTAGGTGGGCTAGGGGTTTATCAATTGTATTTATTGTTTCAAAGAACCACCTCTTTGTTTCATTCTTTGTATTGTTTTCTTTGTCTCCAATGAATTAATTTCTGCTCTAATCTTTATAATTTATTTCCTTCTTTGGGTTTTGGGCTTTACTTGCTCTATTTCTAGGAGCTTGAGGTGCAGTGTAAGACCATTTTGTTGAGCCTGTTCTGTTTTCCTTATGTGCAAATATACTGCTATAGATTGTCTTCTTAAGACAACTTTCATTGCATTCCCACAGGTTTTGGCAAGTTGTATCTGCATTTTCATTTGATTGTACATGTTTTTTAATTTCTTCTTTAGCTTCATCTTTGACCCACTGGTTGTTTAAGAGGTTGTTATTTAACTTCTATATATTTAAGATATTTTTGTAGTTTCTTTTGTCAATAATTTCCAATTGTGATCAGATAGTATGCTTGGGATAATTTGAATTTCTTTGCATTTACTTAAGAGTGCTCTGTGTGTTAGTATATGGTCTATTTTGGAGAATGTCCCCTGCACAGCTGAGAAGAATGTGTATTCTATTGTTGCTGGGTGAAGCACTCTGAAGGTCTTCCAAGTCAATTTATACACATTTGGATTAGTTCTGTTATTTCTTTG
>NW_004524846.1:1189469-1191399 GCF_000260255.1 Octodon degus | reverse complement strand
TATATAATTGTTTTCCTTTATCAAGTATGTAGTGATGTAGTGATGTTCTTTATCTCTTTGGATAATTTTTGGTTTGAAATTGACATTGTCAGCAACCAAGATACCCCTTCTTTTTTCTGATTTCCTGTGGCAAGGAGGAGTGTTTTCCTTCCTTTCACTTTTAGTCTGTGAATTACTTTTGAGTTAAGTGTGATTCTTATATGGAGCGTATTGTTGAATTTTATTTCTTAATCCACTCTTATAGTCTGCTTCTTTTATTTGGTGAATTGAGACCATTTACATTGATGATGATTACTGAAACATACTGGCTTATCATTGTTGTGTTATTTTCCTGTTATAGGTTATATAATTGTCCCTCTTTTCAATTACTTGCTTTATTTTGTGGTTTCTTTCTGTTGTTCTTGAAGCTGTGATCACTTCTGTCTGCTTATAGAATATCTGTCAGTACTCTTTGTAGGGTTAGTTTCATGGTCATTAAATTTTTCAGTTGTTCTTTGTCATGGAGAGATTTCATTTTGTCATTGAATTTGATATATAATTTTGCAATGTACATGAATCTGGTTTGAAATGTATTTTCTTTCAGAACCTGAAATACTTCACTTGAGCTCTTCTTGATTTGATGGTTTGTGTTGAGAAATCTGCCATGATTCTGATGGGCTTTCAATTATAAGTGATCTGTGTCTTCTCTCTAGCAGCTTTTAATGTTCTATTCTCTTGCTGAATTTCTGAGATATTACTATGTGTCTACGTGTAGATTTATTATGATTATGGCTGTGTGGAGTTCTATATGCCTCACTTATCTGTAAGGCAGGTTCTTTGCTCATGTTTGGAAAATTTTCTGCTAGTACTTCTGCAAATAGTCTCAGTAATTTGTGCTGTATCCTGCTGCTTCATTGACACCTATTATTCTTATGTTATTCTTCTTTTCATTGTCTTGTAGCAGATAAATTGTTATTTTCTGGTTCCTTATTAGTTTTTTGTTTTTTTGTTTTTTTCAGAACCGGGGATTGAACTCAGGCCTTTGTGCTTGCCAAGCAAGCGCTTATTCTACTGAGCTATCTCCTTGGCCCCTCTTATTAGTTTTAAGATATCATTTATTTCACATCCGTTAACTGCAACATAGTTTTCAAGGTCTGAAAGTCTATTTCCAGCTTCATTCAAGTGGCTTTGCTGGATTTCAATGGAGTTCTTAATATTCTGAATATCTGTTTGGATCTATTTCATGCTTTTTAATTCTTCTGTATTATTCATTCAGTGCTTTCATCATTTTTCTATTCAACTCTGTTTTTTTATTTATGTCTTCCTTAGCTGTGGTGAGCAATAATTTCATGAAAGTTGTGCTTTATTTCTTCTCTTATCTCCTCTATAGCCTGGAGGACTTGTTTCTTTACTTCCATTGCTATCATTTCAGAGATTTCAGGTGTGTGATTTTCAAGTTCTTATACAGCTTTCTCTCCTGGATTCGTTTGGGGTGGGCTAGGGGATTGAGATTGCTTTTTGCTCCTGTGTGTTGGCATTTTTGAAGCTCCCAGTAATCACCCAGGTAGAGTCCCTCAGGCTTCCCAGAGTTTGCCAAAGTTCTTAAATGGCTCTAGAAAGCTCTGGATCTTCTAAGGCTGGGCTCACAGATCACAGCTGTCCTGTGTCCTGCAGGTGACTCAGAGTTCTCCTAAGTTCTTAAAAGTTTGGACTAGCACCAGCAGAAGCTCCACGCCTGAACACTGGGGGCTAAGGTCAGAGCCCTCCAGAGTCCCACAGACTGCCCAGAGTCCACCAAAGTTCTTTGAAAGATTTTCTTAAGTAATCTTCTTCAGCCTTGGTTCTATCATATGCTCATCTTCCAAATCCTGAGGGCCAAAAAGTCCTAGTTAAAATCACAACTCAATCCCTGTCCACATGCCCCCTTCCAGTGGTGCAGGTCAAGAGCACC
>NW_004524846.1:1186938-1189364 GCF_000260255.1 Octodon degus | reverse complement strand
ACACCTAGAAAGAGCACACCCCAGAAAGAGCACACCCAAGAAAAAGCACACCCCAGAAAGAGCACACACCAGAAAGAGCTCACCCCAGAAAGAGCACACCCAGAAAGAGCACATCCCAGAAAGAGCACACCCAGAAAGAGCATACCCAGAAAGAGCACACCCAGAGAGAGCACACCTAGAAAGAGCACACCCCAGAAAGAGCACACCCAAGAAAGAGCACGCCCCAGAAAGAGCACACCCAAAAAGAGCACACCCCCAAACTGGAGGCTATTCACACCATACTCACACTATGCAATGCAACAAGATCTGTCAAATTCAAATTATTTTGTTTAGTGAAATTCTGTATTGCTTCTAATTTTTTCTTCCTATTTTATATTTTATTTAAAATTTTAAAAAATAAAAAGAAAGAATTTTACAAGTGAAAAAAGAATAATTTATTTTGTTTCAGTTCAACAAGCATTTTCAAATTCTGGCAAGATTAAAACACCTACTAAAATATTTTATAGTAAAAGCTAATCCATTAATTTATTTTTTCATGTAAGAATCTAATCATTCCATGGACAGCCAAATAGCTCAGTGGATTAAAGCACCCACTTAGGCAGATTCAGGGGTCCGGGGTTCTATCCCCAGGCCTACAGGGCCAGTCGCACCACCAGGGTACGCTGAGATGATGATTGACACTGGGCATGGTGGTGCATGCCTGTAATCCCAGCACTTGGAAAGCTAAAAACAAAGGATCATTATGAGTCCAATCTACACAGTGAGACTCTGTAGACCTTGCCCTAAATACAATAAAAAAAGGAATTTAATTATTTCATTTATAATTAACTCAGGAAAAATTTTTACCCAATGCTGTTATTCTTTTAATATGTTACTAAATGTTATCCTGTCCCTTTCTCTCCATATATATTGTATAAATACATATTTCATAAATGTATTGCATAAATATATCATAAATATCTCTTCCCCAGTGGAAAATTTTCTACAGCCAACAAATTACTGTAGTTTCACAGAAGGGAATTTAGTGAATGTGTCTATATTTTTCTATGACACGTCTTTATCAAAAGGCATCCTTTTCTTAAGGGAAGATTAGTCCATCTTCCAAATGATGATAAATTAAAATGTTTTTCTACAATGAAATTTGTAAGTGGTGTATTATAAATGCACGTGCCCATGCACACATACACACACAAACACACACACTTCTTGCAAAACTTATTTTTTTTCAATGAAGATAGTTTTGAAAAAGAAGGCTTGAAAAATTATTGATTTCTCAAATGTCAAATACAGTATTTACATAGAGAAACAGGCAGTTGAAAAGTAAACAGAAAAAAACGCTTTATTTAATTATTATTATTTTATGTATTGAGGACAGGGTCTACAGGTTCTCACTACCTAGATCAGACTCATAGTGATTCTCCTGTTTTCAGCCTCCCAAGCGCTGGGATTACAGATGTGCGCCACCACGTCCAGTGCCAATTTGCCCTCTCAGCATGCCCTGGAAGAGGGGCCCACCACGGCACCCTTTACTTTAAATTCTTCTTTAGTTTCTTGCTTTTCTGGATGTTAAACAGTGAGTATTTATTTTCCAGTCACATAAATACTTGATATGGAATATACATTTTATTTTCTATTAATCTTTCCTTTGCCTTAATGAAGAGTATTTACATCATATATTATATGTAGAGTTGCATTATATATATTATATATATAGAGAGAGAGACAGAAAGAGGAGAGAGAGAGAGAGAGAGAGAGAGAGAGAGAGAGAGAGAGAGAGATCCAAAAATCTGTACAATAGGACAGGATACATACAAATATTTTAACACTAAATTTATGGAGACATCATGAGACGAATAAATGATTAATACAAGTTACCTTTGGCCTTTGTAATAACTAGAGGTGCTCAAAGTCATGGCTATTAGCTTCCAGACTTTTAATAATATGAACAACTGCTGGATTGTGTACAATGTTTCAGATTCTCTCTCCACATACACACACATATGTACCCATCTATGTATCTGTGTATCCACCTGTCTGTCTACGTCACATATGTGTGTATGATACTGGGGACTGACCTCATGGATTTCATACTGAGCTGTATCTCCATATATTTTTGTTTTTCATTTTGATGCAGAGGCTCACTAAGTGCCTGTGTTGCCCAGGTTGGGCTCAACCTTGTGACCCTCCTGCATCAGCCTTCTGTTGTGTGGGGAATACAGACTGCCATGTCTGGCTTGTATTCTATGTTTATGTACGTTCAAACCACATGAATAAAGTAGCTACTGATACAATGATGCATAAAAATCTCAAAACTTATAAGATGAATTTTTTTGGGCTGGAGAGATGGCTCAGTGGTCTAAAGCACCTACTTGGAACACGCTTGGCAAAGCACAGGGACCGCGGTTCGATCCCCCAGCACCACATGC
>NW_004524846.1:1183262-1186566 GCF_000260255.1 Octodon degus | reverse complement strand
AGAGAGAGAGAGAGAGAGAGAGAGAGAGAGAGAGAGAGAGAGAGAGAGAGAAAGAGAAAGAGAGAGATAAATAGTTTCTATCGCCCATGGGTCACCAACTCACTGATGTGGTGATGGGTTTGGTCCCCCAACTTTTCTGCTCTGATACTCAGCCTGCAGTGCTGGCTTTGGTCTTCACTATATCTTCCCTCTTCACAAGATGCTTGCTACAGTTGCAAGCAGGAATGAAAATGGGTTTTTTATTCCTATATATATTTATAATTATTGCAGAAGCCAGATCTCCAAGTTTCACCTATCATTACACCTCACTCCAGTCATTTCTCATTCTTTATACCTTTCATTAAAACCCAGATGGTCATTTACTCTAAAGCCAACAGTTCATAAAAGAAATGACTCAGTTGTAATTTTTAGAATCTAGCATTGATTCTGAGAAAAAGGGACTGACCCACCCCAAATTAAGGCTTGTTCCCAAGAAAGATGCAAAGGAAGGCGAGTTTTGTAAATCATCTATAGTATTACACTTGGAATAACAGCTGACTTTTCATGATTTTCAATAATGAATCATTTCTTTTCACTCTACTTCAACTAATCATAATTTATTTACATCCAGGGAAACTATGCTTAGACAGGCATAATTTAAAAACCGCTGGAATGAATAGCTATGCAAGCCACTGTAGTGAAGTGCTTCAAACACAGTTTAAAACGAGAAAATCAATTCACTCACAACAGAAGACAACAGTGTGAAATCAGTTTTATTAGTCTGAGATCAAGTATGCTGAACCAACCCTGGAAAAAGGTGGTCAGAGATCTCTCTGCTTGTCTCTTTCTATCAATCCTTTACTGTGTTCTCTGTACTTTTCTTTCTCAAATGAGAGATAAACTAGTATTTAAGTTTCTGTGTTGGAATTATATCACTCAACATTGTATGTTTCAGGTGCATTCATTTTCTACAAATGCCTCAGTTTTGTTTTTCTTTGTATATCGCTTGCAAATAAGGAGTCGAAGACAATATAGGTGAGAGAGAAGGAGAGGAGGAGAGACAGATATAACAAAGAAAGACTCTTCTAGGAACCACATAACCATAATGAATGTGGGCATTATATGTCATAAACTTGAGATGAGATTGAAAACAAGAAAAAGAAATTTAGAGAAGGGAGGGAGGCAGGGCAGAAAGAGGAATTTAAAAAAGAATTGGGCTGGCTTGTATACACGTACTCACTCCTGAAGATGGTGAAAAGCTGCATGTACCACAAACATGTACTAATAAAAAGTTGTGAAAAGAAGGCTCTAGGAGAAAGACCCACTCCTTACCATTTCAGCCACTGGCTTCTGCTAACATTTCTTGGTGTGTGGCTCATGTTGCAAAACCCTCTTCACATCCCTGGCCGGTGGCTTATCCCCTGTGTGGTGTCACCTTCCTTCTTCCTGTTTCTTATGAGAAAATCCATGATTACAGTTAGGATGCACCCAGATAACCCAGAATAATCTTCCCTTCTTAAAATCTGTATGCTAGTTATATATGCAAAGACCATTTTTCTTTAAGGGCAGCATCTAAAATTTCCAGGAATGAGGACCTAGAAGCATTAATTGGCCTGCTTCCTGCCCACTATGGGGGCATGAACTACGACACACTGCAAAGTCACGGCAGCAAACAATTACAACATTCTCACTTGGACACAAGTAGGACAAATAAAAACAATGTTGTAAGAAATACCGACAAGCTTCTGTATTCCTTAATAGGTCTCACTTCTCAAGTAAATTTATTTTTAGTAAAGGAAACATCATTACCAGGCTGCCAAGCAACTAATGTTTATTCTGTAAATCAATTTTCAGTTCTCTGTTATTAAATTTGAATGGAGAAGGTTAAAGATGGATGAATACTGACAAATGAAATTCTTTAATGCTGTAAGAAATAAAATGTGTAATTTACTTTTCTTTTACATTTGTAAAATGTTTTCAGCGTAAGTTGAACATATAGCCAAAATGTATTAAACATTAACACAAAATTTAATGAGATTAATACAAGTGGCCTCTACAATTATAGAAGATACAAAGAACGATGGCCTTTAGCTTCCAGACATGTGTTAGTGTGGAGGACTTTTGCTTGAGGAACCTTATTCATTGAGATTCCTGCACTTGCATTGTCAATTTCTTCCCTGCAGGCCAGTTGCCAGTGCGTTTCCAGTGATGTATGGCGTTCTCCAGGATCCAGCATAGGAGGAGAAGCACTACCTGTTGCAAAAACATCATACTGCCAGCCCCGCCCCCGGGGTCCGCTGAGATGACAATTGAGACTGGGCGCTGTGGGGCGCGCCTGTCATCCCAGCTCTTGGAAGGCTGTAAACAGGCAGATCACTAAGATTCTGATCTAGTAGTGAGACCTTGAACACTCTCTACACACTTCCATCCCCCCCAAAAAAAAATCACATTTTTTTCTTCCTCGAGTTCATATAGATTTTTATGCTCCTCCTCTATGAGAGAATTTAGATCAAAACCCAACTTTATTTTTGTCTCCCTCAGTTCCTTAAATTGCATTTGATGCTATAATCTCCCTGCTTTTGATTTTAGAATTGAAAAACAATAGCTTTCTTCATAAGTCGCAGATATTAAAAAAATAAACACCTTTAATAACAAAAGAGGTGACAGAATTCAATCATCAGGGCGTCCAATTGCATGTGTGTTTGCATCTTATCGTTATAAACTATGTTAGAAAAAAATCGTTCCTTTTTCTCTAGCTTCTTTTGCATGCTCTATCTAAGAGGAAACGATGTCAGAGCAGGACGAGTTTTTCTTTTCTCAACCCCACTACACTCGGTGGAGCCCAGGTTTTCCCAGACAGGATAGGTGGGTATGGTGACCAAAAAAAAAAGTAAGAGTTAAGTCAGTGCTTCTTTGCGTAGGAGATCTTCAAATCTCGGGGTCTGGGGAGTGTGAAATCTGCGCTACGTGGTCTGGACAGGCTTGTGCTACTTCAGTAAGGAGCTTACTAAGATTCTCTAGTACTTTCTTCCCTGCTCTCTTCTCCGGCAGTTTCCTTGCAAGAAGACCTGCTACTTTATGCTAAGATGCAACTTCTTTTGCATTCATCAGTAACTACAAATTCGTTGGAATAAAGGCAGGTTCTTTTGTCTAAGCTTCACTCAGCCTCTTTTGTCTAAGATTCTTCTACCACATCCTGGATTCATATTTTAAAAGCCCACAGAATTCCGCCAAGATACAAAAAAAAATTCAATGGACATATGCATTGATTCAACAAACTTGGGAAATTCTCTGAGCTGCTTCCTAAAATAGTAGTTTATACAAC
>NW_004524846.1:1178187-1183155 GCF_000260255.1 Octodon degus | reverse complement strand
CTACTAGATCAGACTCTAGTTCCATGATGATCCATCTGTTTGCAGAGAGCTGGGATTCGGGGCACATGCCACCAGGCCCAGTCTCAATTGCCATCTCGGTGCGCCTCCGGGGCAGAGCCAAAACTGCAGGCCCAGAGCTCCAACGCCCCACCCCTGTGCCTGACTTTAATCAGCTGAGCTGTTTGGCAGGCGCTAACATTTCTTTTCTAAAACAGAATTTTTCAGAGAATGGGTTAAATGGCACAGTTTAGACCTCCACCCAAAATTCTACTGTAGTTTTCTAAAATGTGACTCAGACTCACATTTTTTTCCTAATCCTAATCATTAGCATATCAGTCCTACAGGATCATTTCACAAAGTCCTCCCTGCCAACTTTTTTTTATTTTTTTTTGCCTGTGTTTTATAATTTAGGAGGAGGTGTTATAATTTCCGAATGGTAGATCACTTTTTCTTAGCTGCTCCATATACGGATTGGCATCTAACTGTCTCACTGGCATTTCAGTTGGCACTAAGAAAGAATAAGTGCCTTTTAATGCTCTGTTATAAAGATTTAAAATACAGGAAATTGACATATCTGTGTGTAAAATGGAAATTGTTGAAAGTGCTGTATTTTTAACGGACAGTATAAATGCAAATTGAAAAAGATTTCTTTGGATCTTATATTTAACTTTTCTAAAAGAAGAGTGTGATACTCTGATAAAACAGAGACTGGTGCCATCACGTCAGGCTTACTCCACAGAGAGAAAATTAAAGCCTGAGCCTTCCCAGTAAAAGGCACATTACCGCTTTTCAAGCACCTAATTTCTCTCTGTGGTGTGGGAGAGATAATGACAGGTAGCACTTGTGTAACTTAAGTGTCTCTTACACATCATCTCTTTCTAAATAGCATACACTGCTCTGCAGTTTTTAATTTCTCAATTTTCATAGGCACAGAAGAGTAGGGCAATCGTGCATGTAATATCACGAGGCAGTTACCTTCCCCAGCAATGGCCATTTGTGATTCTAGTGTGACAGAGTGTGTTAGGTGGCGTCAGACTTTTCTAGGCCTTTTCTCTATCTGGATATAAAGATCTTACATTAATTTCTGCCACTAGCTAATAGGACGCATGTAATTTATTGATTTCTTTCTGTCTTTCAAAAAGACTAAAAATGAAAGACAGAATAGTAGTGTTAAATAAGATGCAGTGACTTCTTTATTTTTCATAAGTACCATAGCCATGGAAGAATATTTTGTATGGCAGATGTAAAAGTAATTATTCTATCATATAAACAAAATATTATCTCTAATAAAATAGCCAGTCCTCATGAGTAAGTGATAGTGACAATATGTTTGTACAAAAGACTCATTCTGTAGATTTTCTCAATTAAATTTAGATATCTTGATTTCTGAGTTCATAAATTTTTTTAAAGGCCTTTTGCATTCTTTTCAGAGTGAAGTATGAAGATAAACTCATTCACTTTGGGTTTCCAAATATTAGGTTTTAACATGTAATTCTTCCTTGAAATTTTTTAAAGAGAAAAAAACAGAAATAACTGTGAAACAATTTAAAAACAGGTTGAAGGAGAGTTACAATAATTAATACATTGTGTATGGTTGTCTTTATAGTTGTTATTCAGAGCACAGTTATAGGCATGATATATTGCTCAAACAATATTACCAAAATTTTCTTTTCAAGTAACTAACAAACTTTTGTATAACTATCTTAAATCACTTGTGTATAGATAAATATTTTTCTTTTTCCTTTCCATCCTGCTTTCCACCATCACGGTTTTTCTTTGCTTTTGAACAATTTCTTCCCAACTCACAATATCTGTTGTGCATTTTGGACCTTAATAGTGAGATAGAATGAGGTTTACACAAGTAGACGTGATTTATTTCATTCAAGTTGGTCTTGAATCACATTCATTTACCTATAAAAGTCTCTAGTTTATGTTTCTTATGCTTGAGCAGTATTCCACTGCAAAAAACCCCCAAAAAACAAAAAAGTTACTTTTTGTTTTTAATCCATTCTTAAATTAATGACCTTTTATACTATTTATAAGACTTAGGTTTTACAAATTGTTCTGCTATAAGCATTATATATACATATATATATATCTATATCTATATCTATATCTATATCTATATATATATATATATATATATACCACTGTGGGATGATGCTTTTAATTCTTTCGGAAAGATACCCAAGAGAAAATCTGATTTTAATGAGACTTCCAATCCTAGTATTTAAAGGATTCTCCAAAACAATTTCTGTAGTAAGTGCACCAGTCTACATTTCCACCAACAGTGGAGAAAGGTTCCTTTGCCCCTAGTCCCTCCAGCACTTTTTATTGGTTGAGGGTTTGTTTGTTTGTTTGTTTGTTTGTTTGTTTTTCAGTACCGGGGATTGAACTCAGTACCCTGTGCTTGTCAGGTAAGTGCTTATTCTACTGAGCTATCTCCCTGAACCCTTGGTTGAGTTTTTTATGATAGCCATTCTCTCTGGAATGAGATGGAATTCCACTGTTGTTTTAATTTTAATATTTTGAATAATCAATGATTTGAATGTTTTTCATGTATTTACTTGCTATTTGTATTTCATTATCTGACAAGTTTGAATTCATCTCAGATGCCTATTTTGGAATTGGGTCTTTTGAGGGTTTGGTATATATATCTCCTTTGCCTGGGATACAATATGCTATAATTTACCTACCACGTGTGGATTGTCTTTGCACTCTATTGATTGTTTATTTTGTTTAGCAAAAGCTTTTTAATAAGGTGAGATCCCATTGAACATCTTTCGTAATGTTTCCCTTACACACATGGTTTTGGTCATGAACTCTCTGCCTACACCTATGACTTCAAGATTTCTACCTATTTTCTTTTCCAGTAAATTTAATGTTTCTATTTTAATACTTAGACATTTGTTCCATTTTGACTTTAGTTTAGTGCATGTTGTTAGACATGAGTCTAGTGTTAGTGTTTAGCATTTGGAAAACCAGTTTGTCTACTTTTAAGAGAGTTCCTTCCAATGAACCAGTCTGGCTCCTTTGTCAACAATAAAGTGACTGAGCATTTTTGGAGTTGTGTCTGTATCTTGTATTCTGTTCCTCTGATACTCAGGACTGTTTTTTGCCAAAACCATACTTATTTTATCACAGTAGCTTTTAGTATAATTGCCAGTCTGGATTTATAATGCCCCTGCCTTCCCTTTGTTGTCCAGAATTGCTTTTGCCTTTTGAGGTCTCTTTTGGTTCCATGTGAATTTTAGGTGAGATTTTTCTAGATCTGTGAAGTACGTTAGTGGCAATTTGATTTGGATTGAATTAAATCTGTATATCAGTTTTGGGTATGTGGCCACTTTTACAATGTTGGCTCTTCCTATCCAAGAGCAAGGGCTATCTTTCCATTTTCTGATATCCTCTTTGATCTCTTTTTTAGGGGTACTGTAATTTTCACTTGACAGATCTTTTATATCTTTTATTAGACTGAGTCTTTAATATTTCATTTCTTCAGAGGCTATTGTGCAGTGTGTGCTTTCTCTAATCTCTCTCTTGTGAGTTTGTTGCTTGTGTAGAGAATGCTATTGATTTTTAAGTGTTGATTTTTTTTCCTACTACTGTACTGAATTTGCACATTGAATCCACAATTTGGAGTAGAGTTTTTGGTGTCTTCTATGTCGAGTATCATATCATCTGGAAATGATAATAATTTAACTTCATTCTTCTCTTATCTTTATTTCTTTTATTTTTCCTCATGTCTAATTGCTAATGTTTCTAGAACTATATTGGATAAGAATGTTGATACTGGACATCACTGTCTTGTTCCTGATTTTAGAGTGAAAGCTTTCTGTTTTGACCATCTGATATGAAGTTAGCTATTATTGTATCATAGATGGCTCTTACCAGTTAGTGATGAAGACCATTTAGTTAAATTTCCTGTTTTTCTTTTTTATCATAAATGAGTATTAGACTTTGTCAAATGCTTTTTATGAGTCTAATCAAATGATCCTTTGATTTTTGTCTTTGGTTTTGTTAATAGAGTACATTGCAGTTATTGATTTTCATATGTTGTGCATTCCTGGGATGAATTTTACTTTGTTCATATGCATAATCTTCTCAGTGACTTACTACATTCTGCTTGCAAGGAGCTTTTAAGGGTTTTTGCATGTATGCTTATTTGGGAAATTGACTTGTATTTTTATCTTTTGCTTATTTTTCTCTAGTTTTGGATTCAGGATAATACTTTCCCCTAGGAAAGATTTTGCACTTGATCTTAGCCAAAAGGCCGAGAAGCGATCTAGGAAAGATTTTGGAAGTATTGTTTACCTTTTCATTTCTTTACAGAGTTTCACCAGTGGTAGAAATTACTTCTTCTCTAAATTTCATGTAGAATTCAACAGTGAACCTATCAGGGCCTTGGTTTTTCTTTACTGGTAAAGCTTAAATTAGACTTTCAATTTCAGGGACTGATATTGGGTTATTTAGAATTGTTGTATCTTGTTGATTTATTATTGTCAAAGCAATTATTTCTTGGAAAATGTCTGCTTACTCTGTGTTTCCCATATAATTAGAATATAGATTCGTACAGCATGTACTGTCGATCTCTTGGATTTCTGTGTGACCCACTGTGACTTCCCTCTTTTTATTCTTAATTTCCGGAATTTGTATTTTTTTCTTTCCCTTTTGATAAGATTTTCTAATGGTTTATCCATTTTCTTATTCTTTCAAAGAACCAACATTTCATTTAATTCATTCTTTGTACTGTTTATTTAGTCACTAGTGCATTAAATTCTGCTCTTATCTTTACAAGTTCTTTCCTCACAAGAGCTTAGGGTTTGACTATTCTTCCTTATCTATGAGCATAAGATTGAATATTGCATTGTTTATTTTGGCTTATTCTGTTTTCCTGATTTGTTAGTTCATCTGTATGAATGTCCCTAGTAGACTGCTTTCATTGCATCCCATAAGTTTCAGTATAAATAA
>NW_004524846.1:1169624-1171402 GCF_000260255.1 Octodon degus | reverse complement strand
AGAATAATAGATGAATGCCTAGCTGTAAAGGTAGGGTGACATACTATGGAGAGATATGAACAATAAGGATTTCAGTTTCCAAATAAAAAGGCATCTTTACTTGTGACTCCAAAGAGACTTGGAAATTAAGAATGGCAAATAAATAAGATGACATCTGAAGGTAGAATTGGAATGAATATAATTAAATAGATGAGGATAAGAGAAGAACACTTTAGATTGAGCATAGCATAGTCAATGAAACTTTTAGTGCTCATCCAATACAATGGGAGCTTAGAGCACAGAGACTGCATCAGAGAATTGTGGAAAAAGAAAGGCGATAATATACACTTTTAAAATGTAAATATTATACTAAGTATAACTCTTGATAAGTCTTTTGATTACTTCCTAACATTGCAATTTTGAAATTAGAGTTCATCATGGGATGTGCTTTGGGACTATCAAGTGAAAAAGGATCTGATGGTTTTTGATAGAAATTTGAACTCTTTGAAAGCAATCTCTAATGAACATATTACTATATTATGGTGAATATGGAAATATTTTGTGATGTAGCCTCATCAGCCAATAAACTCTCTGGGAATAGGAATTTATGGATTATATTATGACCATAGTATAGCACACCCTACCCTGGCAGATAAGGGAAATTTCATATAGCACCTGACTTTACAAAGATAGTTATGATCATTATTCTAAATGTTTAAATTCAAATTCAAAGAAGCATTTAGTGACTAAGCTGTTCATTGAATTTTATTTATACTGCCTTATGGAAAGAGAACATTCACATGACTAATACAAGGAAATGTATTAAGTAAATTGTGTGTATTTTGATATCTAGACAGAAAAAAATATTTAGACTATCTTTACGGATATTTATGACTATGTAGCATCTATATTTCATCTGTTGGTTTTAAAGGTATCAATCTGCCAGTTAATCTCATATCTGAATGAAAGAATAGTTCGCTACATGCTTTCCTACTATTCATTTTCTTCTTTGTGTTTAAACTTTGAATGGCCCAGAATAAGAAACAAATTGCTTTAACTCAAGTAAAATAAAATTTTAAAATTGTTAAATTAGGCAGCAAATTAGACAACAGATACATCAGGAAAGTAGACTGATGTTAGATAATATTTAATGAAGAACAGTCTCCTTGTTAGTATTGAGTCACAAACAATCAGTAGCTAGCTCATGTCAAATACAATTCTTGCCACTATGAATAAATAAGCAAATCAAGCGAGAAACACAACCCAGGGAGTGTTGTGTTTCCCTGTCTTCCACACAGGGAGTCCCTTGATTCCCTCAGTTTAAAAAATAAGAAGCTTGGTTAGCTTAACATTCATTAGCTTAACATTCTTTCCCTACACAAATACTTATATAATAATAAATTGAGACAAATTATGTAAAAACTTATGAGAAAAAAAATTAAAATAACCTGATCTATTTTAGAGTGTCAAGGAAGTCTTTCTCCAAAGAAAATTAAAGGATAAGCATTACCCAGTGACTATTTGATAGATAACCAACCCAGCAAGAGGAAAAACATGCACATGTTTTAAGGGGAAAGGAGTATTCAGTGTATTTCAAGAATCATGAGTAAAGTTACACATAACAGGGGAATACTCAAGTGAACCAAGTGTTAAACCTTGACTATTTTAATCCTGTGATAAACATATGCATTTACAACTTAGAAGAGAATGTAGGTATATGAAATAAGTCTGGGAGTCAGAGACATGAAAAGACTTTGGAATTCATAAGTAGATGTAATTACCTAAAATCTACTGTAATG
>NW_004524846.1:1168214-1169524 GCF_000260255.1 Octodon degus | reverse complement strand
CATGTGCCTGTAATCCCAGCTCTTGTGAGGCTGTAAACAGGCAGATCACTACAAATCCTATTTAGTAGTGAGACCATGAACACCCTATAGACCCTTCCCTAAAAATAAAAAAAAAATATTTTGTGCATTTGAATGAACCTGTGTGTGGTGCATATATATTTATGATTGTTTTCTCTTCTTAGAGTTTTCCCTTAACAACTGTGTGACAGCCTTGTGGTCTCTTGATCAGTTTTGACTTATACTTTGCATTGTTTGTAAGCAGAATAGCTACCTGTGCTTCTGTCTTTATTCCTGTGGCATGGAGAATTGTTTTCAGCTCCTTGACATTTAGCCTTTTTGGATTGTGGTTCTTGAATGTAGCATATTGTGGGATCAGGCTTTTTGATCCATTGTGCCAATCTATCTCTTTGATTAGTGTGTTGAGACCATTTATGTTGATGTTATAACTGATAAATTTTGGCTTTTCTATCTCATGTTATTTTCCTGTTGTTGTTCCTAGCCTTTTACCCTTGTTTAATAGCTTTCCCTGACATAACGCTTCTTTCTACTGATGTGCATGTTTTTATAGTCTTCATTATATCTCTCTAATATATCCTTCAGAGCATTCTGTAGTTATGGCTTTCTGGTCATAAATTTATTTAGCTGCTGTTTGTCATGGAACATCTTATTTCTGCATCAGTCTTCAAAGATTTTTTGTGGAAAAAACCTTAAATACATGGAAATTAAATGACACTCTACTCAGCAACGAATGGGTCACAGATGAAATTAAACAAGAAATACAAATATATCTACAATTCAGTGAAAATTGAAGCACAACATATAGTAATTTATGGGATACAATGAAAGCAGTTTTCAGAGGGAAATTCATAGCTGTGAACTCACACATTAGGAAAACAGAATGGGAAGCAATAAAAACCCTAATGCTGCACCTTCAACAACTAGAAAAGGAAGAGTAAACCAAAACCAGAGTCCAAAGACGGGAGGAAATCATAAAGATTAGAGCAGAAATTAATTCACTTGAGACGAAGAAAACAATTCAAAGAATTTAAAAAAGCAAAAAACTGGTTCTTTGAAAGATTAAATAAACTCAATAAGCCCCTAGCTAACCTCATCAAAAAGAGGAAAGAAAAAATTCAAATACAAGCAATAAGGAATGAAAAAGGTGTAACTACCACAGATCCAGTGGAAATTCAGAAGATTATCAATAGCTACTTTGAGAATCTTTACTCTCACAGAATAGAAGACACAGAAGAAATGGACAATTTCTTAGAAAGGTACAAATTGTCACAACTGAATCGACAGGATATAAC
>NW_004524846.1:1164991-1168114 GCF_000260255.1 Octodon degus | reverse complement strand
ACTTAGCTTTTATTTATTTTGAGTACTTAAGTCCTATTGAAAAAATTAACAGTAGTTCACTTCAGCTTAATGTATTTTGCACATAGCTGAGGTCGCTCTGGCCAAAAGACTTCAAAAAGAAATAAACATCGCTCCCTGCCATCATGCTTCTTACACTGATCTTTTACATGAGAGTTTTGGTAGCATTGTTGGGCCAAAACGTTGGCCCATTGATGAAGCCGCATCAGTGGCAAACAGAACTTTGTATCCTGAAATTACTAAAACAACACTTAACTGGAGTTAGAACAGAGTGAATGGGGTGAGAGAAAGGTGAATTTGGAGATTTGATGTCCCAAGTATGACTAAGTCCTTAAATAATGACATTGCTTTTCTGTGAAATAAAAATGAACGATATATGATGAAAATTAAGAAAGAGGATCAAACCTCTAAAGTGAAGGTAGGAAATATACAATTGTTTTTCAGAGACTGCTAAAATGAAGATGAAAATCAGAGTAGTATGAGGGACTCAGCTCCTATTAACATAGCAATGTCAGCTCAGGAATTGGAGGGTTGATAGTGACCTCTAGAGTGACTCTGTAGCCCTCTTTAAAATTCCAGACAAAAATGATAAAATATTCTGTTGATAACACAGAAGACCTGAATTACAGAATATATGATTTCTAAGTATATATTTTCTGAATTTCTTTCTCAGATATATTGGTAAAACACATTAGTTAGTTCTTCACTTTCATGTTTGATTCTATACTAATTTTAAGTCCAGCATTATAAAATTTAATCATGAATTGAACAATCTGAGTAGCTTTTACTGAATATTCTAATCTCAGAAACTTAAATATTCCAGAAGAACTAGTGAAGAAGTGCTATGCTTTGTCTCCAGTTGTCCCCCTAAAGCCTAGTGCAGTCATGGGGTGGCTTCTGGAATTGGCGATAGATTAATGACCAGATGCTGGTATTATGGGTGTGCATGCCCGGGGGCAAATACTCTGCATACAAATGTGAGGAGGGGAGAGAGTCTTGCGAGCTGCTGGAGCTGCTGCATCTCCCTTTGCTCTTCTTTTTTTCTGCTGCCATGAACTGCTGCCCTCTGACATGTAGCACTCTGCCTTGGAGCCAATGAATATAGATTGAAACCTCCACAAGCTGTGAACTAGATAAACCTTTTCTTCTTCTTTTTATTTTAATGTTAATGTATTTGGTTGCTATAGGGTCTCACTATGCAGCTCGAACTCATTGTGCTCCTCCTGCTTTAAGCCTCCCCAGCACTGGGAAGGTATGCACCACTATGCCCAGACTCTGTGGCCTGCTCAGCTAGGCCTGGGGGTGGAGCTAGCACAGCGTGTGGGGCTGGGGATGAAACTGCAGTCCCTACACTTGCCTAAGCTTGCCTAAGCAGGTGCTTTCATCCTCTAAGCTATTTCGCTAGCCCAACCTTTCCTTCCTTAACTTTGGGTGTCAGGTATTTTATCCCAGAAGTGAGAGAAAAGTAACAGAGACAAGAAGGAAGCCAGGTGTTGTTCATGGGGTCCATGGAGACTTAGAAGCATTCACTTAAAAACCCTGACATAAGAGTCAGGAATAAAGTAAATAATAAGTGAAAGATTGGGACAGAGGCCTGAAGGAAAGATATTTGATTTTCACATTTTCTTTTCAGGATGTAAAATACTAATTTTTTCTGCCCTATCTACTAGATACTTTATTTCTCAGAAAACTAAGCCAGTTTACAATGCAAATTTATCTTCATAAATTTGTTCCTAATTTATTCCCTAAAGCCACAGATTGGTGGAAGTTAATCAAGTCAATTAAATTGCTATTAGAGGACTGCTTACAAAGTGAATGCCTATATTTCTCTTCAATGCCTGTGTTGAAATCTTAAATTCTCCTGTAATAGTTCCAGGAGACATAAGCTTTGAAAGTGACTAGATTACCAGGGTACACCCTTCCTGAATGAGATTAGTGCTCTTATAGAAAACACTCCAGAGGTTTTCTTTTCTCTCTCTCTCTCTCTCTCTCTCTCTCTCTCTCTCTCTCTCTCTCTCTCTCCAGTACCAGGGATTGAATTTAGGCCTTTGCACTTGCCAGGCAAGTGCTTATTCTACCAAGCCATCTCCCCAACCCTCAGAGGTTTTCCATGCCTGCTATCATACGGGGGCAGAGCTAGAAGATAGTTATCTTGGGGCTGGGGAGATGGCTCAGTAGAATAAACACTTGCCTGGCAAGCACAAGGGCCTAAATTCAATCTCTGGTTATGCCAAAAAAATCTATAATTTATCTATATATTTTTAAATTTAATATTTCATTTTGGAGATTGAAAACAAAAACAAAAATAAAAGAAACCAAAACAGAAACAGAGCAACATACAATAATATGCATGTTACAGATTTTCAACCAAGAATAACAAATTAACAGTGGTTATTAGATTACATATTTTTATCCTCAAATCTGTTACTCAGATTAACAGATATAGGTATGCCAGATTGGACAAATAATTGAAGATTAACACTTGTGTTCATTAAAACTTATTCATTTTTACTTCTTTTAAAATTTATTCTTAGGGCCAGACAAATACCTCAGTTCATTAAAGCACCTACAAGAAGGCACAGGGCCCAGGGGTTCAATTCCCAGGCCTGCTGTGCCAGCCTCACTCCTGGGGTGCACTGAGAAGGCAATTAAGACTGGGTGTGGTGGTGCACACCTTGTAATCCCAGCTCTTGGGAGGCTGTAAACGGGCAGATCACTATGAGTCCAATCTAGTTGTGAGACCCTGAACACCCTGTAGACCCTTCCCTAAAATACAAAGATAAAATAAAATAATAAAATTTATTTTAAGGAGAGTATAATAGTAATGATAAGACTTTAGAAAGAGCTTGCACATAGAACAAGATGTGAGGTATCCACCTTGGGTTTTGTAGTGCCACTGCTGTCATAGCTGCTTAGATTAAAGATAGCAGCACACAGAGTTAGTCAAAGTGAAAATTCTAAACATTAAGTGCTATTTTTGAAGAACTGATGGGCATTGTTAATACAATCGTCTCAAGCATATGTGTATATACTTGCATGATTTTTCTCCTTCTTTTTATCTTTTCTCCTTTCCCCCATAGAGATAATCAAAGTTGGACATAATGG
>NW_004524846.1:1157740-1164631 GCF_000260255.1 Octodon degus | reverse complement strand
GCCCTGTCTTTATTGCATGTAAGAAATTTCAACCTTAATCCAGAGAACACAAACCAACCATAACTCTATGCTTTGCCAGGGTCAAAAATATTTTTGTCATGGAAAAACTAATTATGCTGAAAATACAGTATTTGTGCTCATATGAGTACGTTCTGAATTCCAATAGTTTGCTGGGTTCAGACAAGCGTGGTAGCAGGTTTAATTCAATGACTTCACCTATGTATGTACTACTCACTAAGTACGCTTTACTCCAATAGAAGTGACCTGGCAGACCAAAAGGGTGTCACAAAAGCGTCACTAAGGGCTGTGGCCACAGTGGCCCTCAAATTACAAACAAATAGTGAAACGCATTGCCTTTCTGGCTGCCTGGAGCTGCTTATCCATTTTGCTGTCTGATTAACTGCAAAGTGAACTATTTAAACATGTACAGAAATATAGACTTGATGTCCCCCTGAGTACTCCTGTTATCTTCATTCTTAGAAATAAAACAATCATGGTGAGTCTTCAGTCCCATATTCTTATGATTCATGAGGTCCACCGATATATAGAAAATTCTAATATTCACATTGCATTCTTTTCTCCAGACAGTTAAAATCTTTTCCAAGTCATATATAACTATAATTAAGTTACTTATTCCTAGCTATAAAATTACTATTCTTTTTAAATGTCTTAATATCTCTATCTTGTCTTCTAATGAGCTAGAGATACACTGAAAAGTGCAAATGTGGCTTAAATGTATAGTTTCCTTATATAAAATTTATATAAATATTAAAATTAACAATCATATTTCATTATCAACATATCACCTAATTGTAATTTAACTAGTAAAACATCTATCTACATCTAGGTTTCTCAGTCACTGTATTTAAATTTTATTTATTTGTGTGTGTGTGTGTGTGTGTGTGTGTGTGTGTGTGTGTGTCCAGCTCAGCCCACTAGGGGGCGGGGCTGGCTGGCATGTGGTGCTGGGGGATTGAACCGTGGTCCCTGTGCTTTGCTAAGCTTGGTCTAAGTAGGTGCTTTAGACCACTGAGCCATCTCACCAGCCCCTCAGTCACTGTATTAAGAAAAATCTGACCATCCACAATTTCTTGTGGGTGCTATACTGAGCACTTGGGATACTTAGTGACTTTGTGACCTGTACTCATTCGCTGCTAAAAGTACTTCTCACTTCGCATGCCAACTTGCCCAAATAATGTGCAACGTAGCAAAATCTCTTTTTAAGACTGACATTCTAAGTGTAGCATTGACAAAAAGAATTATTAATATTTTTGCCATTAGTAAGTATATTTTAAGTTTCCAAAGATTAAGAAAATAAGTGATGCTAGCTTTTGAGTACCTAATATCAAGGGATAATAGGCTTCACTATTGTAGATTTGTCGTAATGAAGATGGATATCTAATCAGTTTCTCAGTCATCTGATGACTGACAACAATTATCACGATGAATATATATTCTGGTGCCTAATTACAAAGGATCAAAATTTAAAGACATAATTCTAGTATTTTTTTAAAAATTCAAATAAAAATCAATCTTAAAAAAGATGCTCATATGCGCAAAGGGTCTGAGAGTGCCTTAGAAGAAATTACACAGCACTTAAATACAGTAGAAAAGCAGGAATATCACTAACCTTGATACATTGCATTTCTCTACTCTTCAGCACCTGTTTCATCTCTTTGAATCTCAGTTTATTATATTTATAGTAAAAGTCACAATATTCTCCTTATAGATTTTCTCTGAGAATTTTAATAAGAATACGGTTGGTTCTTCTTCTTTTACAACTATAAATCATAATGTTCTCTTTAAATAATGTATACACTAAAATATATTATTACCATTACTCTATTTAGTGACAGAACAGGTATTAATATTTTATAAAATCTCAATAAATACAAAGTGTAACCATTGTCTGACTACAGTTGTAAGTAAGTTGTAAGTACTGAAGCCAACCTACTCAGACATTTTACTTTTCTGAAATTATCTATTTAAGTCATGGAATAAATTATCTGAAACTTTATAAGTATCAATTATCTATGATCATCTCACAACTTTCCTAGAAATTCTACATGTTTCTGGATCATTTAGTTTTAATCTCATGTTTACCAGGAACCAATTGCTCAATTATCATTCAACATACACAGAAAGGCACAGAACTGAAGGTTGCTATTGGAAGGATGTTCTTTTAATATGGTAGGGATGACGGGATGACAATCTCCCACTTTTAATATTGGAGAGAAATGAACAAAACATTATAATTTGAATCTGGTAGTTATAGTTCTTGAAGTTAGAATAGTAGTAAAATAATTCAGAAAAACATGGAAATAAAAAGGAGCATGTTTAAAGTGATACATGATGTCAGTGTTAAAATTTTAGACATCTAAAACACTTACCCTTCAAGCAGGGACACTGGTTCTTTTTCTTTTTTGGTGGTACCAGGGATTGAACTCAGGACCCTTCACTTGCCAGGTAGGTGCTTACTCTACTGAGCTATCTCCCTGGCCCAGGGACACTGTTGATTAAATATTTACCCTTAATTTTGCTGCTGTGTTGAATTAATTTATTTATTTATTTATTTATTCTTACTACACAGTTCAGACTGCTAGTGATCTTCCTATCTCAGCCTCCTCGGAGCTCAAATTACAGGTGTGCTGTAATAATACACAGATAATATTAGAACGTGGAAGAAAGTAGCACCAGTAATACTATAGTAGAAACTACTTTAAATTAGTTTTCTTCCTATATAGATGTAGTACTACTGTAAGCAATCTACTTACTGAAGGGTAATATTACAATTCCAAAGAGATGAGGAGTATAATTTTTTTAATGTATGTAGCATAGGGTCTTACTACGTAGACCAGACTCAGTGATTCTCCTGTTTTCAGCCTCCTAAGCGCTGGGATTACAGATGCAAGCCACCACGCCCAGGCTCAATTGCTGTCTCAGTGCAACTGGGGAACCAGGTGGACATAGCACGCCAAGGATAGAACCCCAGTCCCTGCATCTGTCTAAGAAGGTGATTTAATCCACTGAGCTATCTGGCTGGCTCAAGGAGTATAAATGTGAAGAATATAAAAAAGATATTTGATGCACACTTTATATCTAAGTTAACAATTAATATTTTGAATAAATAACTGATTATCTTTCGAAAACCATCTAAGTACAAACTACTCTTTTCTTCCCAAGTGGGGTAAAAACTACTTTCATGAATCACAGATCTGAATTATCATTCACATGATGAATAATAACAGATCTGAAATATGTGCACTACTTTATAGTTTTCAAGATACATGATCCCATATAATCACCTTAATACCAGGAATTTTCTGCATTTTATTCTACAAATAAAATCACATTTATAGCTTACAGATGTGTCTCTAATTATAGCTGTTATTTCTTATATGATTTATTCATAACTGTAAAATTGTAATACTTATGGAACTCTGCATGGAAAGAGAGAAAGAGGAACTTTCTAGGAGCAATCAAATTACATTTTCAGAATAGTTTAAAATTTAAAATCCTGTTTCTTTTTCAAGTCATAGAAATTTGATTAATTCCTGTTTTTGTGCTTATAATTAAATGTATGCCTCGAAAGCAATATCTATGTTTTTCTCAGGTGCATAAATATAACTAATAAAATAGACTAGCTAGAAACTAACTGGACTTGGGGAGACAGCTCTGCAGTTGAAGCACCTGCATGGCAAGAGCAAGGACCAGGGTTCGATCCCATGCTGCATGCCATGCAGGTCCTGGAGCCCTAGGGGCGCCATGTAGGCCCAAATCCGGGCATGGTGGAGCACACCTGTAATCTGAGCTCTGGGGAGGCTGAGATAGGAGGATCACTAGCAGTCCGAGATGTGTAGTAAGAATAAGTAAATAAATTAATTAATTCAACACAGCAGCAAATTTAAGGGTAAATATTTAATAAACAGTGTCCCTGGGCCAGGGAGATAGCTCAGTAGAGTAAGCACCTACCTGGCAAGTGCAGAGTCCTGAGTTCAATCCCCGGTACCACCAAAAAAAAAAAAAAAAAGAACCAGTGTCCCTACTTGAAGCACAAAATCTGGGCTATACTGTCATTATGTCAAATAAGAAAGATTATTTTGTTAGAGCATTTCAAAATAAAATAACTTCATTAGCATGTAGTATACTTTTGTAATTTTCTCTCATGGTACTCAAACTATTAAGACTTTAAATGAATATATTTTAATGAGAAATACCATTGGCTCATTATTTATTTAGAATGTCTTATAGAAATTTTATTGTAATGAACAATTGATACTAACAGAATTCATTTCTGTAAAAATGTTATCAAATTAGTACCCTTTGACTAATTTAAGAAAAATATAATTTTCCAAATTACAAATTAAACAATAAAGCATTTTTATTGCTCTTAAAATCATTTTCTTTAAAGATTTTGTCACAATTTTAGGACCTCACATTTGAATACCTCTATATATGAGAGTAAGAATGATAGCTTAAATCATAAAAATGTGTTTAAATGATAAAAAATTTGAGTGAGACTATTTCCAAGAAATTACATTAATATTCATTCTATCAGTGATAAGGATAGCTACTGTGAAATATACACCGAGAACTGGAATTTGAAACGTTAATCTGCTAATCTACTTAAAAATAAAAAAGAAACATATAAAATGAGATTTCCAATACAATTCAGTGCACAAATTAAAAAAAAATACTTCTAATCAATCAGTTTGGGGAATATGAAAGATTTTACAGTAAGCTTGGTTCCTATTTAAATCATAGAACTATACAGACAGAGATTAATTTTATTATTCTCTATTTCATCAAGTATTTATTTTAAAAATAAAACCTTCCTCTTAAAAGTTATCCATCATTTCCAGGCATATCACTGTAGCATTCTAAAATTTGCAGAGAACATGAAAATACTGTCAGTATGTGCTTTTATGACAGACAATATTAGAACGTGGAAGAAAGTAGCACCAGTAATACTAAAATAGTAACTAATTTGAATTAGTTTTCTTCCTATATGCATGTGGTATTACTGTAAGCAATCTACTTATTGAAGGGTAATATTGCAATTCCCAACACCAGTCATAGACATGCTTCCTTGGTTCATATATAGAATCCTCAAATGCTTTTATTTTTTAATATTATTTATGTATTTATTTATTTGGTACAGGATCTCACTGCAGAACTCAGACTCTTAGTGATGCTCCTCTCTCAGCTTCCACAGCACTGGTATTATAGGCCTGCGCCACCACACCTACTTTCAGTGGCCCTCACGGGTTTTGCGGCCAGCTCAGCAGGCAGTATCAGGGATGAAACTAGGGTCCTTGCGCTTGCCAGACAGGTACTTAGACTACTGGACCGAGTTATCTCCCCAGCCCTCAAATGATATGAATTAATTTATAATGATTACATTTTCTTCATCACCACCCTTTCCACACTAGTGGTATAATTCCCAAATGTTTTCATTTATTATTCTTCTCTATTATGGTACTTATGTAAAAGGTGAGAATTAGCTCTATGTAAAGTTTAATTATTTCATATCCCAACGTTTAATTAGTGAGAACAATTGAATCATCATGTTTTCATAAATTATATCAAGCTTGGATAACTTGTCACTCTGCAGCTTGCAAATATAGATGTCTAATGCAAACCAATATTTTCTTATCATTTTCTGTGATTAAGACAAATACTACAAGAAGTGAACTGATAGCCATTTGTACTCCAAGGATTCTTCCTGCAGAAACATGATGGGATAAAATTTGCTCATCTTTTTGGGTAGCAATTATAGTCAAAAGTTTTCCTTGGTAAGTCAAATTGGAGTCAAAGCAACACAACCAGTACTGTACCCATTGTAAGTGGTAACTGTAAGAGCTAGTTTGTGAATTGCATAAGTTCTTCTCCTGCAGTGTTTGAGGTGTATTTTAATATGAAGCAACCATGAGCAACAGGTCTTGAATAATGATCATAAAGAGAATATTTATCTTAACAAGCCATTACAAATATCATACCCATACACACAAATGTGCAGGAATACACAAACAAAACCAAATGGACTCAGAACATGAGTAACAGATGAAATTTGATCAGGTTAGCATGCTAGCATGTTTTGGCTTCTTTTAAATTTTTTTTTTTCAAAAGAAGAAAAAATATTGAAAAAATATTACAAATGATACAGAATTTCATTAAAGAAAGTAATGGGAATTCAACAGTGGTTGTTTGATTGCACAATATTATCTTCCAATTAGTTGTGTACATTACAGATATAAGCATGCAACATTGGTTAAAGTAAAGGTAGAAGAAATGAAAAAGGAGAAGGAAAAAAAGCATTAACTGCTCCTTTCAATGCACCAGCAGAAATCAGCTTTTTGGTGCAATTTCAAGTAGAGAACTGTATGCCTCCTATCATACTTTTTTTACCCAGGATTGCTTCTGCTATTCTAGGTTTGTTGTTCTTCCAGATGAATTTTAATAATGTTTTGCATTAATTTCTACTCTAATCTTCATTATTTCCTCCCATCTTTGGGCTTTGGGTGTAGTTTGTTCTTCTTTTTCTAGACTTTTGCTGTGCAGCATTAAAGCATTTATTTATTCCCATTCTGTATTCCTAATGTGTGAGTTAACAACCATAAATTTCCCTCTAAGAACTATTTTCCTTGTATCCCATAAATTCTGATAAGTAGTGCTTGAATTTTCATTGAATTGTAGATATTGTTGAATTTCTTGTTTAATTTCATCTGTGACCCACTGGTTGCTGAGGAGGGTATTGTTTAATTTCCATGTATTTAGGCTTTTTTTTTCATTTTCTTTTGTCATTTATTTCCAGTTTCATTGCACTGTGGTCAGATAATGTGCATGGGATAATTTCTGTTTTCTTGTATATACTTAAGCATGGCCTATGGA
>NW_004524846.1:1116503-1157640 GCF_000260255.1 Octodon degus | reverse complement strand
TTAAAAGTTATCCATCATTTCCAGGCATATCACTGTAGCATTCTAAAATTTGCAGAGAACATGAAAATACTGTCAGTATGTGCTTTTATGACAGACAATATTAGAACGTGGAAGAAAGTAGCACCAGTAATACTAAAATAGTAACTAATTTGAATTAGTTTTCTTCCTATATGCATGTGGTATTACTGTAAGCAATCTACTTATTGAAGGGTAATATTGCAATTCCCAACACCAGTCATAGACATGCTTCCTTGGTTCATATATAGAATCCTCAAATGCTTTTATTTTTTAATATTATTTATGTATTTATTTATTTGGTACAGGATCTCACTGCAGAACTCAGACTCTTAGTGATGCTCCTCTCTCAGCTTCCACAGCACTGGTATTATAGGCCTGCGCCACCACACCTACTTTCAGTGGCCCTCACGGGTTTTGCGGCCAGCTCAGCAGGCAGTATCAGGGATGAAACTAGGGTCCTTGCGCTTGCCAGACAGGTACTTAGACTACTGGACCGAGTTATCTCCCCAGCCCTCAAATGATATGAATTAATTTATAATGATTACATTTTCTTCATCACCACCCTTTCCACACTAGTGGTATAATTCCCAAATGTTTTCATTTATTATTCTTCTCTATTATGGTACTTATGTAAAAGGTGAGAATTAGCTCTATGTAAAGTTTAATTATTTCATATCCCAACGTTTAATTAGTGAGAACAATTGAATCATCATGTTTTCATAAATTATATCAAGCTTGGATAACTTGTCACTCTGCAGCTTGCAAATATAGATGTCTAATGCAAACCAATATTTTCTTATCATTTTCTGTGATTAAGACAAATACTACAAGAAGTGAACTGATAGCCATTTGTACTCCAAGGATTCTTCCTGCAGAAACATGATGGGATAAAATTTGCTCATCTTTTTGGGTAGCAATTATAGTCAAAAGTTTTCCTTGGTAAGTCAAATTGGAGTCAAAGCAACACAACCAGTACTGTACCCATTGTAAGTGGTAACTGTAAGAGCTAGTTTGTGAATTGCATAAGTTCTTCTCCTGCAGTGTTTGAGGTGTATTTTAATATGAAGCAACCATGAGCAACAGGTCTTGAATAATGATCATAAAGAGAATATTTATCTTAACAAGCCATTACAAATATCATACCCATACACACAAATGTGCAGGAATACACAAACAAAACCAAATGGACTCAGAACATGAGTAACAGATGAAATTTGATCAGGTTAGCATGCTAGCATGTTTTGGCTTCTTTTAAATTTTTTTTTTTCAAAAGAAGAAAAAATATTGAAAAAATATTACAAATGATACAGAATTTCATTAAAGAAAGTAATGGGAATTCAACAGTGGTTGTTTGATTGCACAATATTATCTTCCAATTAGTTGTGTACATTACAGATATAAGCATGCAACATTGGTTAAAGTAAAGGTAGAAGAAATGAAAAAGGAGAAGGAAAAAAAGCATTAACTGCTCCTTTCAATGCACCAGCAGAAATCAGCTTTTTGGTGCAATTTCAAGTAGAGAACTGTATGCCTCCTATCATACTTTTTTTACCCAGGATTGCTTCTGCTATTCTAGGTTTGTTGTTCTTCCAGATGAATTTTAATAATGTTTTGCATTAATTTCTACTCTAATCTTCATTATTTCCTCCCATCTTTGGGCTTTGGGTGTAGTTTGTTCTTCTTTTTCTAGACTTTTGCTGTGCAGCATTAAAGCATTTATTTATTCCCATTCTGTATTCCTAATGTGTGAGTTAACAACCATAAATTTCCCTCTAAGAACTATTTTCCTTGTATCCCATAAATTCTGATAAGTAGTGCTTGAATTTTCATTGAATTGTAGATATTGTTGAATTTCTTGTTTAATTTCATCTGTGACCCACTGGTTGCTGAGGAGGGTATTGTTTAATTTCCATGTATTTAGGCTTTTTTTTTCATTTTCTTTTGTCATTTATTTCCAGTTTCATTGCACTGTGGTCAGATAATGTGCATGGGATAATTTCTGTTTTCTTGTATATACTTAAGCATGGCCTATGGAGTAGTATGTGGTCTATCTTAGAAAATGACCCATGTGCAGCTGAATAAAATGTGTATTCAACTGTGGTTGGTTGGAACACTCTGTATATGTCCACTAAGTCCATTTGTTCCAATTTCTGATTCAGTTCTGCTACTTCTTCACTATCTTTTTTTTCTGGTTGACCTATCTTTTTGGGAAAAGGGGTGTGAAGGTCTCCTGCTAAGATTTTGGTATTAGATATTAGATTTTTTATGTCCATTAAGATTTGTCTTTTACAATTGGTTGTTTCCATGTTTGGTGCATATATATTTATGACTGTTGCTTTTTTCTCTTGAATTCTCCCCTAACCAGTATGTAGTGTCCTTCTTTATTTCATTTGATCATCCTTGGTTTGAATTTCAGACTGTCTGCAAACAGGATTGCTACCCCTATTATAATATTATCAATAATATTATATTTCTACAAAAGTCAAATATATTTTAACTCTTATTTCAAAAATGTACCAAATATGATATCATTCAAAGATACATATTGTAGGGTTGGGGAGATAGCTCAGTAGAATTATCACTTGCCTGGCAAGCTCAAGGTCCTGAGTTCAATCCCCAGTACCACAAAAAAAAGATAAATAGTATAATAAATAATTATAAAATTTTATTAATCTTAATTTATTATTTAATATTTAATTACTACTGTTAAGTAATATGAAATAATATAATACTCAGGAATTAAATACTTATTGCATTTTTAAATGTAAATCATTAAATGATGCAATTTTTGGTAAAAGCAACATGATGTAGGGAAAAAAACTGAATTTGATTACATGAAAATTAAAAATGTCTTTCAAAATTCTAAATAAGAGTATAGAGATGAGGTGGAATAGAAGCATCTGACTTTTATTTTCTCCTTATAGCCAGAGTGAAGGTGCAGTTTCCCTAAAGTAAGTCATGCCCACCCGCATATGTTCTCACTAAGTATCCCCCAAAGAACGAGTGGGAAAGTCTGCAGTGGTACCCTCCCTGATTTCACCGCAGCTCTTTGTTTACTCCACCAAGAGGCGCAGCTCCACTGTCAGCAGGGGCACGCATCCCCTTTCTTGCTGATTCAAATCCGGAGGACTTTCTGAACAAGTCGTAGAGAAACCACTGCTAGAATATCAGAGTAATGGCTGTGTCCTGGCTCTTCATTAGCACCCCTATTCTCTCCAAGCCATATCGAAATGTGGTGAACTCAGGTAGAGCTCGTGAATATCCTCCTGTCTGGGCCATTTCGTTTTTGAGTGTGTGCATTCATAGTATCAGTCAAACAATCAGCTCATGCTTCCTTAATGTTTTCTGATTTCATAAAATTTATTACTATAAATAGCACTAATTTTATAAGCTGTTTGTTTTCTATAATGAGATTATCAGAAAAATGTTTACGTTTGGTGAACATTGAGCTTCAAATGGATTAACCTTCAAACATAAACTATGTCTTTCCTTGCATAAACCCTTATGATTCTACTGTATTGACTAGGGTTGAACTTAGTCTGCTAACATATTTTTAAATGTGTGTGCCCTCATTCTTGGGGGACATTGTCATGCAACATAATGATTTTTATCAGGTTTAAATGTAGAAATTCATAGAAAATGCAGATAATTTTTCTTTTCGATGTGATTGTTCTTGTTCTATTTTTTGGAAGGTATATAAAATGTTATTTCTTCACAATCATTTACAAAGTCTACTTCCAAAGACATCTGAATTTGGAGATTAGGAAAGTGTAGTTTGAATGGGGGACAAAAGTTTATTTTGTTTCAAGTTCAACTATAGAAATTAAAACATTGAAATATCAAACATGCTTAAAATCAATATATATTTTGTATAGTAGATTATATATCGAGTTTCATTAAAATGGTAGAAACCAGTGGCACAATAAGCACAGCATTATCAATGGTCCCCAAAGTGGCAATCAGAGTACTGGAGGTGCCATAGTAATTACACATTGGAACACTGTTGTAGTACAGCACATTCACTTAAAAATGATTTTAGAAAAAATGTCTAATTTATATCTTATTATAGACTATCAAAAAAATAAGAAAAAT
Organism: Octodon degus; assembly: GCF_000260255.1. Lineage (NCBI taxonomy): Eukaryota > Metazoa > Chordata > Mammalia > Rodentia > Octodontidae > Octodon > Octodon degus. Next base: position 1,153,530 of record NW_004524846.1, on the reverse strand, counting down.
AAAATTCTAAAATAAAGAAAAATCTCTAAATATTGGTTTTGTTTTAATTAACAGTACCTTTGTAAAAGATAATATGATAAGGCCAGCAAGATAGCTCAGTGGACTAAGTACCTGATTCTGCAAGCACAGAAACCAGGTTCAATCCCCAGCCATTCCATGCCAGGCCCGCCCCACCCCCAGGTCTGCTGAGCTGATCACCAAGTCAGGGAATGGTGGTGCATGCCTGTAATCCCAGCACTGGCTAGGCTACAAACAGGAGGATCACTAGGAACCTGAGCTGTAAAGTGAGGCCTGTACCAAATACATTAAAAAAGATAGAATAAATCATTTTTGGGTACGTTAGTATATAATCTATGAATCAGAAAATGAAGATAGTGAATAAAATAATTTCACTATTTCACACTAGAAAAATATACATATATATTTCATTTAAAATTCTACTACTGGACTATGTTGGATTATTTTGCTGAACTCACACACCTACAATATTTAAATGGTAATGGAATACCCATATCTGACAAAACTAAACAAAAAAAGGGGATACAAATAAAGGACCATTTTGTATCTGTATATACAAAATAGGATAGCTATACAGCTCCTTTCTTATAATTCAGTGAGAAGAAAGATTTGTACTAATAGTATTTGGACAAGATATCCTGTTTGCATTTTGTACTATGAATAATCGCTACAAAGACAACAATATGCAATGTATTAATTATTGAAAGTGTCCTACTAATCAGTTTTGTAACTGTATCATTGCTATTTGTTTCTCAATAAAATTAATAAAAGAATTAAATATTGAGAATACAGTAAAAGGCAAAAGATTTATGCTATCTGAAGGGAAACCAGAGTATGTCTTTCATCTGAGAAATGGATGAAAAAGATGTGGTATTTTTATACAATGGAGTATTACTCAGCTATAAAGAATGATAAACTTACTCTATATTTAAGTGGATACCACTTGAAGATACACTCATAAGTGAAATAAACAAGACATACATACATGTGTAAATATCATATAGTTGCAGTAGTATAAGAACTCAAAGGAAGAAATACAAATAGACAGGTATAATACAATTAAAAGGAAAGCAAGAACATGAGGACTAGACAATGAAGAGAGAGCAAAGAGAAGAGCCAGGAAACACAACAGAGGCAAGCCATACAGTTATGTGCACAAGATGGGTAAGGCAATAATCCTTGAAAATGTTCAGAAGATCTTCGAATCTAGCAGTTAATTGGAATGATTCTCACCCTGACTAACTATATATATTGACACCTGTGTACTAAGCAACAGCACTGGAGATGGCAATTTGTAATGGTAGGTTCATGCTTGGAGTGACTGTCATTCTGGTCTTCTGAATGCGTGCTGCTTGTCATGACATGCCAGTTGCTGCTGTGCTGTCTCTCGGGTAGATGACTGGCAGGAGACAGTTAAAGGAGTATTGCAGGATATGGTTAGATTTCTGGACTTATGTGTAAACGTATATAATTCTTTATTCCTACCTTTTAAATATAGTTTAATTTTCTAATTTTTGTCTTATTCTGTAGGAACTTAAAGTTTAATATATCAATATGATATGAAAAATGCCTGTTCCATGTTACACCTAAGATATTTGATATTCAGACAGATAGTGAGGTTAAGCTCAACAGCCTAGGTTGTATGGTAATAACAATAAGCTTCTCTTCTGGAGGGTTAACAACCTAAGTTTGCTGACCAAAAAATAGAGAAAAAGGAGGGCTACAAGGAAAGCCAACATTTTGGCCTTAGCCTTCCAAGGTCAATTAAGACTCAAGACATATGAAAGCTTGTATTGTAACATCATGTAACTCAGTTGTGTCCCAAATTATCTGACCAAGGAGATTATGTAGTCAAAAGGAAAGTGATCAATGATGTAGAGTGTGCCTAAGGAGAGTCACATGGAGAGAAAACATTCTCTCAGGCTTTCACAGACAGCACATTGGCCAACTAATGGCCGTGACTCATCCACATGGCTGACACTGATAAAGGATCTACAATCTGAGGTACAGAGTCTCAGGATAAATCCTGAGAGAACTTAACTGACCTTATCTGATCCAAAAGTTACAATTCTTGTTACATAGGTTTTGCTTTATGTTAGTCTTAACCATCCAGCAGAAAAGTATAAAAATGAAGTACAAGAAATAAAGCCATGTTGTTACGTTGATCTGTAGGGGACTCAGGTCAATAACTTCTGACATTGCCAGAGAAGCAGAAGACGCAATACTATTATGGACTACTGGACTATGTTGGACTATTTTGGTGAGTTCACACACCTATAGTATTTAAATGATGGAACTAAACAAGGGGATATAGATGAATGACCATTTTGTATCTGTGTATTCAAGATGTTTATGATAGATATATAGCTACATTCTCTTAATTCAAGGAATAGAGGGATTTGTTCTAATTGTGTTTGTAAATAGGATATCATGTCTGCATGTTGTACACCAAATAACCACTAGGATGGCAGTGCGCAATATGTTAATTATTGGAACTGTCCTACCAATTTGATTTGAATCTGTCTTATTGCTATTTATTTCTCAATAAAATTATGGAAAAAAATACAGTAGTACACACTGCAGCTGTGGACACCCTAGAAAATTTGTATATTTGGGTCCTATAGCTATTTATCATTGTAGATATTCTTCTGCAGTTATTTTTATGTACTCATTGTTATTTCTCTGGCTTCCTTCCCTTTTCAATAATATAGAAATGATAATAAACTCAGTATGAAATCTATGAATTAGGAAGATTGATTCTGTGGGAAAAAATACAAAAGCATTTTCTGACATATAAAAAAATAAAATAAAATTCTAGTGTTTATAAACTTCTTCAAGTGGAAGAGTATCATATCAATTACGTTTCATTTCTTTTTAAGAGATTACATTTTAAAAATGTACCCAAGAAGAAATTTTTTTATAAATAAACTAACCATCAGCATCCTTTCAAGTGGGCATTTAACTAATTTTTAGCCTGAAAGCCAATAGAAGGAGATTTTGTGGGAAATACTAAAACAGAGCATGTAAGTGAAAGGAAAATTTTATCCCATAGCACTGTAAATTTTACATGTGTTTTATGAAATAAGTTGAGCCTACTATGAAACCAGTGAAATTTTTACTTGCCTTTGTTTATTATTTCATTCCTAGAGAGAGAAGTTTCTACTTTCAGTCTATCTCAATAAAGATAAATTATAGTACAATATAGATAATACGAAAGAACTATTTCAACTCACTTGGGAAGTTTAGTTATTACTGATTTGCAAGACTGGCTAGCTGAACCAAGAATTATTCTCTAAAACATTTCTAACCTGACTGAAAATTAATCCATATTAACGGTGAAAGATTAGACAACTTTGAAAGAGGCAGGCAAACTCTGAAATTGGTCTCCTACTACTTGAAAGAAAGTCCCAACAGTGTGTAGTCTGTGGAATGAAGAATAAAATAACATTACCTTTGACATGAAATTGATTCTAGTTGTTGGAAGACACTAAACTAATCAATATCAGTAATGATGGCAGGAACTAGCCTGTTATGTCTGGGAGTTCAGTAAAAATATTATTTGTATTCAAAGCAAAGGGCAGGTAATTGATATGCTTTCTCTAGCATAAAGTATCTGCAGAAGTAATGATGGTAGCACACAAGTCATGATACACCCAAATCAGTGAATGATATGCAATCAAGTACATGGACAGAGAAAGAAAAGCTTCAAATTTCATTTAGGCCATTTTTCGCTACAAGTATATAAGAACCAAATGTAATGTATGACATAGAGATATACATTTGCTCCCACAGTAAATCTAGCAGTACACGATAATCAATCTAGCTAAATCCAGTGGATCTGGTCTATGTCTTTGCAACTCTCTGACTATGAATGACATTCTTCTCACCCAAAATGACCTTCTTTATAACAATAAAATGACTCACAGTGGTCAGAACATCACAGTTATGAAAATAGAAAATAATGTCAGCTGGTGGCTTTATTTTAGGACACAGAAAACTCTTTCTTTAGACCCCAATAAAAGTGTTTCATCTCTTCATCTCACAGTCAAAAATAACCCAGTTTTGATACCAAAAGAATTTTGTAGGTAACTGACCTACTGGTTACTAGAGGAATGTTTCCTGATTTTTGCCTAGAACAGTGTGTGAAGTAAGCTTCTTTTCCATGGTAACTACTGTATCATAATCTCAAATCAGAGTGTCATGAAAATTAGAAAAAGAAAGTTTTATAGTTGACAAACAAAACTATAACTGACCCTAATCTTCATTTGTTATTATAGATGTGATAAAAATTAGAGCCAAAGGCAGATGGAAATTGTGTCTTAAAAAAAGAATTTAAAAAAATATAAAGTAAAAGTAAACAAAAGTCAGTGTTCCACAAAAACTTGCTGCATATGCGCTGAAACATTTTATGTGGTCTCCTGAGATTCTTTTCTTCATTTAGTTTATATTCCATTTAGGAAGACAAGCAATTTAATAATGAAATGAACATGACAACTAGATAATGTTAAGAGAAAGAATGAAATAAATAGGAAATACAAAAGTTGGGACTAATTTTTGGACAATGCCTGAGGAAAGAGTAGAAAATTTCCAGAGGAAATTATTTAAACAAAATTTGAAAACCAAATGAAGAAGACCAATGAGTAGGAATGTAAAAGGAGAAAAAGCTCTGAGACATGTGTGCACATTATGCACACACATGCGTGCGCACACACACACACACACACACACACACACATACTACTCCATCCTGTCATTATTGATCTAGGACCTACTCTGCAAAGATTAAAGTAAAATAGAGGAGATGCACGATAAAGGAAGAAGTGCCAAAATAAGCAGATTAGCACCATGCACAAAAGTAAACAAGGAAAAAGTAAACAGATGAGAATATTAAGGGTGAGAAAATATATGAAAGCTTAGACAGCAGGATCAGGAGCATGGAAAGGGAAAATGTGAGTAAATACCAAAGTAAATGAGAAAACATGTTACGGAGAGATCTGAAAGAAAAGACATTCAGGTAAAGAGGAGACCTTTCTGACATTTTTGGTGCAAACAAGAAGGCTGGGTAGGGAAGCAAGAAGTATTAGTTGGAAGAGCAAATGGACTACTGAGGGGCGCTACTGGTCTTAGAACTCTGACATTCCCTCTGAGTGACCTCAGCCATTAAAGCCATGAAAGGATGAGCTGCACAGAACAGCATGATCCACCTGATCCAACAGATTCAATATGATCACTCAGGCTACTGTGATGTGCCTTTGGACTGAGGGAGAAAGGGGAAACTGTGAACAGCACGAGAAAGGGAGCTCCTCCATGAGAATGCAAGGTCATGGAGGACTGGGGCAGAATGGTAGCACTGGAGATAAGGGGAGTAGCTAGATTTTGGATATGTGTAAAAAAAAAAAAAAAACTGAAACAGTTTGCTTATTAATTAGTGTAACTATGAGAGAGTATAAATAAAAAAGCAATGGTTTCCAGATATCTTAGAGAATGACTCTGAATATACAAAAATATAAACTTCATTAAAAGATGGTTTTTCATGTTTTATTATAATTTAATTTTTAACTAGTTGAAGCTGTGAATAGTGAGATGAAATTTATCATTAGAAAGTATCATGTGCTAATTAATAAAGGGACATAAACACTATCATTGTCTTGCAAGTACATTTTCTAACACAATAGCATGGATCTTTGAGTTTTCTGCAGATGTACAAATGAAAACATAGACACCACTGTAGATGAATAAAAATGAGAAACACTTAAAAATAACCCTAAAACATTGAAGGCTTTCACATTAGTGTACCATTTTGCTGAAATATCACGATATTCACAGAAAAAAACATTTACTATAACTTAGCAATTAGTGAAACTTCACATACTAAATAAACATCAACAGTATTCAGAAAAGAGTTGTACCTTAAATAATACCTCAGATGCCATTTAGCTATTCTCTTTCAATGTCTATTTCAATAAGTAAATATCATCCTGATGTATAAAAGTATAATTAGGGTCTGGGAGACAGCTTGGCAGTCTAAGCACCTGCCTGGAAAGGGAAAATACCTGGGTTCGATCCCTAGCACTGCATACTCTCCCAGCCCCAGGATCCCATGTGCGTCATGACAGCCACTGAATCTGGGTGTGGTGGAGCACACCTGTTGTCCCAGCGCTGGCGAGTCTGATACAGCAGAATCACTATGAGTCCAAGCTGAGTGGTGAGACCCTGCACCAAATAAATAAATAAATAAATAAATAACTTAAATAAATAAAGCATAAATTTATGTTACTATCTTAATATGTTTAGTATTAATAGTTTAATGTGAATAATATTATAGACAAATCCATTCAACATATTTTGAACTGTACTTATTCAATACATTATTTTTTTTAGTTGACATAGTTTTATTTTTTATTTTATTTATGTGTGTGTGTGTGTGTGTGTGTGTGTGTGTGTGTGACCAGCTCAGCCCACCAGGGGGCGGGGCTGGCTGGCAAGTGGTGCTGGGGAATTGAACTGCGGTCCCTGTGCTTTGCTAATCTTGTTCTAAGTTGGTGCTTTAGACCACTGAGCCATCTCACCAGCCCCTATTCAATACATTATTGATACATTTGTCTATATTGATGGGTAGAGTTGGCACCCTCTTCAATGTACTTTGTCAGATTTTGTTTCCAAAATTGACCCTGACACGTTCTCTCAGCCCAGCCAATCTTCAATAAGTCCACTTAGTCTCCTTGTTGCACAGAAAACCCTGTCTTTCTGCTCTTGCATCATACTGATCTGAACAATTTGTTGGTCATCCATAAAGTGTTCCGCAAACAGGGCATGACTTTTACCTCCCTAGGCTGGGTCAGAAGTATTGGCATTTGGGCTTTGGACTCTTGAATTGCTAGCTCTCCAAATGCTGTCTGGGGACTCACTTTCTTAATACAACTCTAACGCTCAGAGAAAGTCAGGCAACATACATGTTGCTGGGGTCCCCAGTGATCACAGCTGGACATCCAGCACTCGAGTGAAGAAGTCCTCAGAAATCTTGGCATCCAACCATTCAAGTCATCCCGGTTGAGACTCAAGACAATCTACTCTGCTGTGTGTGGTCCCAATTTCTGATTCACAATATCTGGAATTAGGTTTGTTACTTTATTCTACTATGAGTAGGTATAAAACAATAAATAGTTGGAATATGAAATATTAGATGTTCTATAATTTATTAACTATGAATGAGAATTTGGATTGTTTCAAGTTTATCTTGTGATAAATAATATTTCAGGAAACCATCATCCTCTATTATATCTATTGTTTGTGCATTTGTGTTAGGTATATACATAGAGATAATTCATAGCACACTAATTTATTAAGATTAGGAGACAGAGTCAAATGCCTTTTCAATGTAGATCTAAAAAATGGCATTCCTACAGAAAGTACATACATTCTGAGTATTTAAATCGTTATCTACACATGACTTTTTATTATTTTCATGTATTTTTTTCCACTGGGCATATAATATTTGTCTCAGTGACTTTGCTCATTGCTGGGAAAAATATCCAATATCCAAAATGAAGGATGGAAAGGTTTATCTAGCTCACAGTTACTGGAGGTTTCAGTCCATACTCAGGTGGTTCGAAGGCAGGGCAGCACACGGCAGAGAGCAACTTTTCATTGTGGAGACAAAGAGCATGAGAACAAAGTGGAAAAGTAGCAGCAACAAAATGGCTACAGAGAGGAAGTCTGTCTGTCTCTGCTATGTTACATTAAGGCTATCTGCCCCAGGCTGGGTGTAGAACTCACACCCATAATCCCAGAAGTACTCAGACCCATAATCTCAGACTTGGATCACCCATAATCCCAGTGGATCATGAGTTAATCTCAAACTCTAGAAGTCCCTGCTCTGTGACTGCATGAGGCTTTGGGGAGACAATTAGACACAAACGATAACAATGTTATTGCATTGTAGTTTACATTTTCATTTTCATTTCTCTAAAGTCTTATGAGAAAGATTTCTATATTTTATGGCCATATGAGCATCCTCTCATAAATACTAACTCTTCATCTCAAGTTCAGTTGAGTTTTCTTTTTCTGTTGATTCTTAGAATGTTTGATTATATATTCTGGATATGTGTATTAAAAATTGATGTTTCTTCTCTGTAGTGCCTTTACACTCTGTGATGTCTTGAATGGTCAGCAGATATTACTATTAATATAATCCATCCTATTTTAACTTTTCTAAAATCTATACTTAACCATATGTATATGTACTATCTTCTGAAATGTAATTGTTATGCACTCCAACATACATTAATAAAATGAAAATTAAAAAACATCTGAAATCATGAAGTTATTCTCCTCTAAGGTTTTCTTATTCTATACTTATATTTAGATTTTTTTAACACACTGGAATCTTTGTCCATGATGTAAGGTAGAAATGGTTCAAATGTGAAAGGTGGACATTAACATGTCTATTATTGCTTATTAATAACCATATATTGAATATACTGTCATTTCCCAATACACTGCAATTTCTCTTTGTCATAAATTATACTATGTTTAAAAGTAGAATCGTTTCTTAAGTCTACTTTTTCAATAAGTCCTTAGCCAGTGAGCCTGGGACTGTTTCTTTCAAGTTATTCTTGAAAACTAGAAATCTGAAAATATAGCCTTCTAATGAGAAGTTTTTAGTGGTTTTCAATGCCTGGAGAAGTGTTTTCTCAGTTCAAAAATTGAAAACACAAAATCCATGGGTCTTTCATTAGCACAAGAAAGTAAAAATGAGAAGAACTGATGGAGGCAGAATTCTCAGTAATCTGTGCTCTTAAAAGAAGACATTACAAATAAGTCAAGCCATACAGTTATATGTAGAAGATGGGAAATGCAATGATCCTGAGAATCTCCAAAAGATTTTTTAATCTAGCAGTTAATTGGAAAGATTCTCACCCTGACTAACTATATATACTGATACCTGTGCAATAAGCTACTGCACTGAAGATGGTAATCTGTAATAGTAGTTTCATGCTTGGAGATTTTGTCATTCTGGTCTTCTGAATAAGGGCTGTTTGTCATGACATGCCAGTTACTGCTAAGATGTCTCTTGGGTGGGTGGATGTTCAAGAATAAGGGGGTTGTGAATGAAAGCAAGAGACATGAAAAGGAATATTGTGAGACAATCCTGCTTCAAGTTTGTATATGGTTAGATTTTTGGACTTATGTGTAAACCTAAGTATACAATTCTTTATGCCTGTTTTCAAACTGTATTCTAATTTTTAAATTTTTTTATCATATTCTGCCAGGACTTAAAGTTCAACATATCAATACTTGATGAAAAATACCTGTTCCATATTATGGCGAAGATGTTTGATATTCAGAGAGATAGTGAGGTTAAGCTTAACAGCCTAAGTTGTATGGTAATAACAACAAGCTTGTCTTCTGGATGGTTAACAACCTAAATTTGCAGGCCAAATTAGAGAAACAGGATAGCTGCAAGGAAAGCCAACATTTTGGCCCTAGCCTTCCAAGGTCAGTTAAGACTCAGGACATATGAGAACTTGTACTGTAACGTCATGTAACTTGGTAGTGTCCCAAGTTTTCTGATCAAGGAGATTATGGGGCCAAAGAGGAAAGTGATTGATGATGTAGAGTGTGCCTAAGGAGAGTCACATGGAGAGAAAACATTTTCTCAAACTTTCACAAAGAGGACATTGGCCAAGCAATGGCCATGACTCATCCACATGGCTGACACTGACAAAGGTTCTACAATCTGAGGTACAAGATCTAAGGATAAATCTTGAGGGGATTTCACTGACCTTCTCAGACCCAAAAAGTACAACTCTTGTTGCATAGGTCCTGCTTTACCTTGGTCTTAACTATCCAGAAGAAAAGTATAAAAATGAAATATAAGAAGTAAAGCCATGTTGTTATGTTGAGCTGTGGGGTACTCAGGTCAACAATTTTTGACATTGCCAGTCAAGCAAAAGACCCGATACTATTATGGACTACTGGACTCTTTTAGAATATTTTGCTGAGTTTACACACCTATAATATTCAAATAATGGAATGTAACCACAAAAGGGAATACAGATGAATGTCCATTTTGTATCTGTGTATTCAAAGTGTTTAGGATAGATATATAGTTACATTCTTTTAATGAATAGAGGGATTTGTTCTAATGGTGTTTGTAAATAGGATATCATGTCCACATCTTGTATAGCAATTAACCACTAAGAAGAATGTATGCAATGTGTTAATTATTGAAACTGTCCTACCAATTTGATTTCAAACTGTCTCATTGCTATTTGTTTATCAATAATATTATGGAAAAAAGGCATTACACTCTTAGGAATCAAAGACCCACTGCTTTATAAACTCCAGACAAAATTCCTTATCATAGCTGTAAATAAACTTATTTATTTAACTTTTATTCAACTCACTTGTATCTTTATTTATATTTAATTTTCTGAAAACACTCAAATATATTAATTTCCAGTATATACAATATGCTTCTTCTTTTTTGCAATATAACAACCATTGTTTAATTCATTTAATTTTGTTTAGTAAAATTCTGTATCATTTCTAATGTTTTGGGGTTTTTTACTATTTTTATTCTCTCTAAGAAATAAAATAAAATAAAAGATCAGTACCTGAACTAAATTCAACCTTTAAAGCAGCTTACAAGCTTACATAAAAGGTACAATAGTGTTTTCAGAACAGGCCTTCAGGAGCCAGGACACAGTCAGTCATTGTTTTGTAATCTATAGTCACGCTATTGATCATACATAGCACACATCTTTCCCAACACTGTTAGCAAACTTATAAGAAAGAAGATAAGCAGAAGAAAGCTGCATTTGCTTTTTGTAACTGGCAAAACTTAAAACTTAGAGAATATGCTTCTTAATCCATGTGTATCGTTGCATTTCAATACGTGTGTGCCACCAAGGTAGAAGATCACAATGGTAAACCTCCATTGTGTTTCAAAATACAGCACAGCAGATCGGTGACATAACTCTGTGCACTAAGCGCTTGCTTAAGCAAGCACAGGGATCTGGGTTCGATCTCCAACATATGTCCCACCAGGCCCACTCTCAGGTACATTCCGAGCTGTGTAGAGAGACCCTATACCAAATACATTTTTTAAAAAAACATAGCAATTATCCACACTATCTGATCCTTATTGATATTTTTCTGCAACCCCTTTACTTCCCACATTATCAGTCACTATTTCAGTATTCTTACAAATGGAAACAGTGGCATTATTTCATATGCGTATTTTTCCTAAAAATTTCTCATGCCCTGTAGTTTAGGCCTGAGACTATATATGGATGTCCTTATATAAACACCTAAACAAAATATCAGATATGTACTACATGAATCATATTTTAACTAGGATTAAGGTTGCATTAATGTTATCAAAGTGTACTTAATTACTCCAAAATCTAATGGCACATGATTAATTATTCAGAAACATAATGACATTTGATGAAATTTGTAGTTACAAATTGAAAACAAACAATTTACAGGAATTATATTAGAAAATCATGGCCCCATTTAATACTCAGCCTATGCTTTAAAAATCCTGATTGCATTTTAGGAAAAAAGAAAATGTTTCATGATTAATTTCTGTTTTCAGACTTACTTATAAATTTGTTGGCTTTGTTTCTGATAATTTACTCTCTAATTTTGAACAGTGATTAACAGTACAGCAAAATCTCTGAGAATCCCAGTCCCCAAGCATCCCTCCCTTCATTAATCTTGACATAGTCTTACAGTTTCTTAGAATTTCATTCATCTGTACTTACTAAATATAATGTCCACAAAAACTCATACAACTCTCTCTGAATATATTATTGTAGAAAATATTCTTAAAGTTTGTGTTGACTGGCTGGTAAATGTAATAAATACTGAATTGTTTTTCAAATTATTCCTATTTCCAAGTTTAAATCTTGCAGTTTAGTAGCTTCTGCCAAGTAGCAAACCTACGAGGCACAGAATGTCAGTACTTTACAATGTAATCAGATTCTAATTTGTTCTATAATTAAAGTTTCCTGGGTCTCTGCAGTTATTTTTTTAGCACTTTCAGGAGTAGGAAATAATCACTGAGCTTATTTGGCACATAGCAAAGCTGAACATAGCGCTATTTAATAAATTCTCAACTAATTAATAAGCATCAGTTACTGTGCAAACAGTGCACACCAAACTCATGAAGTGTCAGTGAAAATCAGAGGAAGAGGTGCTGAGAGAAAACAGGAATTAGAATAGAGAATGCCAGGTAGCATTGTCGTCCATGAATCACTTAGGCAATTACTTAGTTTTCCTTCTAATTTATTTTTTTTTACCTCTGTAAACACTCCAGCAGGAATTTAAAAAATGAAGCACTAAACTATTTTTAAAGCAGCCATTTGAAGAAAATTACTACATGACTTCATTCACATATTGTTTCAAATCAGATAAAAACTGTTACATCGAATCAACAGGTTGATAATGAATTCAAGGGGGTGGACTGTGTTACATTTGACATGAATAATAGGTTTTTTGTGTCTAGATGCCCCCCCAAAGCTTTATGTGGTCCCAGGGAGTAGAATTGGGGAAAGACATGGCTGAATGTAGAGTTTGTGATCGATTCTTAAAAAAAAAAAAAATTAATTTATTTATTTAGTGTGTGTGTGTGTGTGTGTGTGTGTGGCCAGTTCAGCCCACCAGGGGGCGCGGCTGGCTGGCATGTGGTGCTGGGGGATCGAACCGTGATCTTTGTGCTTTGCCAAGCTTGTTCCAAGTAGGTGCTTTAGACCACTGAGCCATCTCGCCAGCCCTGTGATCAATTCTTGATCCAATGCTAGGATTGCGCATGTGAGACCTGCATTGTTCTAGGACAGGTAGTCTCCCCATAGTATGGGGAAGGATGTTTGTCTCATCCTTGTTGCTTTTGTTGTCTTCCTCCATGATGAATGGTTGCCCCTCTGCTGTGTGACACTCTGCCTTGGAGGCAGGTGATTATGGACAGAAACCACCACAAACTATGAGCAAAAGAAACCTTTCCAACTTTACCTGTGGGTGTTGGGTACTTAGTCTCAGAAAAAAAAAAAAAAAAAAAAAAACTAACCAAGACAGTAATTGATTACAAGAATGTGTCCATTTTATGAAAATTAATCAAACTTATAATTTGTATACCTTTCTGCTGGTAGAACACTTAAATAAAATCAGTTTCCACCAAAAATATAATAGAACAAATGGACATATGAAATGTTATGTTATATGAAGGAAAACTTTAGAGCTGGTTTTATTATTTTCGTATGTACTTGGAATATAGACGCATAATACAAAATAGTTTAACATCTGGTTAAGAGTTTAAAATCTAATGATGCCTAAGTAACTTGCTTTCTTGGTTCTTAACCTCTTGGAGGTGTTCTTTAGCATTTAAGTTGCTTCTGAAGCTCACTAGTGGTTGGGGATGATATGCACACTTTCTTTACCTCAGGCTCGAGTCTTCCCTTGAATTAGTTCAGTGATGGACAGATGTCCTCCTGTCTGCTTCATTGAGACTCAAATGTACCCTGAGAAATCACAAATTTTCAATTTTCCCCTTAGTGAAAGGGTAACATACACACAAAGCCCCTTCCTGCACTACATTTTACTAAAACTTAACTATTAGAAGAGTGTGGATAAAATTTAAACATTTTTATTCTAAAATGGTGCTGAAATTTTTCTGGAGTCTTCGCCCACCCTGCATATTTATTTTGCTCTTCTGCCACACCTTTGCTTCCTCCTCCAACTGTTTCTTCTCCTCCTTTTACTCCTCAAAGAAAATGAAGAGTGAAAATAAGAAGTGAAGTAGTGGACAGAGGAAGCAAGGGAGAGGGAAAATCGAGTTTGCCTTTGACTGTCCTTTGTGACGTGTCTCCACTCATTAGGTCTATCCCTGTCAGCCCCTCACTGTTCCCTCAAAAGACTGATTAGATTTTTCTGAAACAGCCAACATTCCTATGTACACATATTTGCTGTAATAGAGTCCTGTATTTTTCATCTCATTTATATTTTCAATTAAATTGAGTGGAAAGAAGTAATAAAGATATTCTACAGATATGTACTACATACCAACATTATAAAGCACTGTAAGTTATAAGCCATTTTAATTGTTTAAAAAAAGATTTCCTTTCTTGAATTTTTATTTGATATAGTAAATCCAAGATTAATTTCTAGTGATATGACACAATCCAGTAGTTTAACATCACAATAAAATGAATAAAGATGTATAATTATGTATTTTAAAGTGTTCTATTGGGATGGAGAGATAGCTTAGCAGACTAAGCCCCTGCTTAGCAAGCCTGGGCACCAGAGTTTGATCCCCAGCACCACATGCCACTCTGACCTCTCACCCAGGTGTGCTGAGCCGGTTACCAAGAACTGGTGTGGTAGCACATAGCTGTAGTCCCACGCTGGGGAGGCTGAAAACAGGAGGATCTCTATGAATCTGAGCTGCACAGTGAGACCTTTTACCAAATACATTTTTTAAGGAAAAAAATTAAAATGTCCTATTATTAGAACACTATCTTAGGGGCTGGGACAGACAGCTCAGCAGTCTATTGCCTGCCTGGCAAGTACAAGGACCTGGGTTTGATCCCCAATAGCACATGCTGGGCCTACCCCATGCCGAACTGGCCACCAAAAATGGGCATAGTGGTATATGCCTCTAATCTCAGTGCTAGGGAGGCTGAGACAAGAGTATTATCATGAATCTGAGCTGTGTAGCATGACCCTGTACCAAATAAATAAATAAAAGATTTAAAAAATGAATACCATCTTACGTAGAGGAAAATGCTTATTTCAATTATTCTAATATATTGTATATATATATATATATTCATTCACATATTTCTGAGTCTTTGTATATAATTACATATAAACTCATAATTTATCACTAATAATTGCAGAAAAGAAAGCCTAATTATATAGTGCTTTTTAATGTTCAATCATCAGTTAAAACTTCTGACATTGCCAGTCCTACGGAAAACCCACTACTATTATGTACTACTAGACTATATTGGAATATTTTGCTGAATTCATGTAGCTACAATATTTAAAAGACAATGGAATACCCTTCTCTGACAAAACTAAACAAAAAAAGGGGACACACATGAATGATCATTTTGTATCTGTATATTCAAAACTGTTAGCATAGTCATACAGTTACTTTCTATTAATTCAATGGATAGAACGATTTGTTGTAAAAGTGTTTGTAGACAGGATATCATATCTGCATCTTGTACAATGAATAACTATAAGACAACAATATGCAATGTATTAATTATTGAAACTGTCCTACTAATTGGATTTGAAACTGTCTCATTGCTTTTTATTTCTCAATAAAATTATTTTTTAAAAATAAAAACAAATCAGTTAAATGTACTCTTTTTATATACGTAATCTTTTTGGAAAAAATACATGACATATATATAAGGAAATATTTCTTCTTTAAATTTAGTCTCCACAATTAAACAAATATTCCTAGAATTTAGTTACTGGGCCCCAGCCACATATTTATAGACTCTAGCACTTATTTGTGCATATCTGCATGTGGGAAGAGAGAATTAATGTAATTTTTATATACAAAATTTGTATGCATATTTCAAAAGTTAATTATAAAAATGACAAATATTTATTTATCAAAGCCTAATAATTAATAATACTTTGAGCAAGTTATTTCTCTATGTCAAAAATCTCTTAGAATACATTTTCATACAACTTGACACATTCTCAATTAATAAAATAGCATAAGTGATTAATTCTAAGTTTTGAGGCTGTGTGATGGCTTGAGCCTCAACGTCCCCCAAAAGGATCATGAAGTTATAGGTGGGGCTTCCAGAAGTGGCTGGATCTAGGGTGTGGAACTGATTCATGGTGCAAAGCTAGGATCAAATCATTAGGATTAAAGATTTGAGTGTTCCCCGCCCGTAGTAGCCCAGACAGGAGATACAAAGAGCTACGGTGAGCCCTTGCTTGCTTTGCTACCTTTTCCCACCAGACCATCTCTCCTCTGCAATGCCTCTCGGCCCTGTCACCCTGTCGTGGAGTCAGATGATGAACTGAAACCTCTACAAACTGTAAGCTAAACAAAGCTTTCCCTACTTAATTTTGGGTATTGGATAGGTTGTCCCAGCAATGAGAAAAGTAACTAAGACAGGCAGGGTCTTCTATGTAGTTCAGGCTGCCCCTGAACTTACAGTCCAGGTCTGCCTCAAGTTTATAATGATTCCCTGGCTTCAGCCTTCCAAGTGCTACAATTGCAAGCATGCACCACCCTACCTGGCTCTAATTTGTTTCTTAACTGTAAATGTAATTTCTATTCTTGTGTACAGTTAGTGTTCACTAGATTTCCTGATAGAATCACCAACTCACTTTTACTCTAGTCTTTCTTGTGTCACAAACATTACTTCTGTGATCATTTTTATGTCTTTTGAAGTGTATTTTTCAAATTTTCTTTATTAACGATGAACTGTGCAGGTATGAAAATCTATTTTGTGATACAAATTCCTAGATTTTTTTACTGATATCTTGGCTTCTATACCTGCTGTTTGAAATAATCTCTCAGTCTTATTATCTGTCCTTAGAAAGATTTTTTCCCTTATGTCATTTTTAAATTAATTTCTCTTGATTTTGTCATCACTTAAATATAAGTGCTTCTGTGTATTTTGTTTGGAATTCTGTGAGAATCTTAGATACACATCTTGTGCTCTACTGTTCCAGATTATTCCTACCCACTGGTTGTTTCTCTGTGTGCCCACGATTTTTGCTGCTTCCTTCTTGAAACTACGGAGATTTTCTGTTTCTGTTTACTATGTTGCCTAACTTCTCCCAATTTGGGCTCTTTATCACCATCTGCTTATTCTACATACTGTATTTTTGCTACTCTATCCTCCACTTCCTTTATTTTATTACTAGCCACATTTAATAACCTTAGAAACATATCCCTTCAATTTTATTTTGTGTTGAGTATATTCCATTTATTTCAAATCTGCTATATCAGAGCATCTAGTTGCCAAATCATGCAGAGTTTTCCAATACATTTTTAAAAATTTAAACAGAGTATTCTACATTGAATATTTAGTATATAATAACTCTGATATTCAAGGTGCAGTACATCTATGTCCAGTGCCCTTTTTAAAAAGCTGAGTTTCATTCATGGTCTTATTTTTTAAAATAATATTCAGGATTTTTTAAAGACATGTTTTGGACATACTTTCAGGCCTTGGATGACATGCATATCTAATATAGTGATATTTTTGTATTTTTAGTTCTTTTTAGCCAGAGGCTTTGTCTGAATATATAGTATCAGCCTAGTATACAAGAAATGGGAGGCCTTATGCCATTAATGTTTAAATATAATCTTTTAAATAAAAATAAAATGTTTATTTTTCAAAATAAAATAAATATTCTCATTAAACACGAATGCTGAATTTATTGAATTATCTTTAGCTTGCTTGCTTGCTTGCTTTCTTTCTTTCTTTCTTTCTTTCTTTCTTTCTTTCTTTCTTTCTTTCTTTCTTTCTTTTCGCTGAACCAGGCATTGAACTCAGACCCTTGCGCTTGCCAGGGAAGCACTTATTCTTCTGAGCCATCTCCCTGGCCCCTTCTTTAGCTATTTTTCAAGATTTAACACTGATTTGTGTTCTATGGGAAGCATAGTGGAAAGAAATCTCTGTAGCTTTTCTTTATTTGTTCTTACTTTGTGTGTGTGTGTGTGTGTGTGTGTGTGTGCGTGCGTTATTGTGAACTGAACTAAGAATTTTCATCCTGAGTTATATCCTATGTCTTCTATTTTAACATTGAAAAGTTGTCTCACTAACTTACTAAATTGCACAAACGAAGCTCAACCTGGCAATCATCCTAGCTCAGCCTTCCCTGAGCGATGGAATTATAGGCATATGCCATGATGACCGGATTATTTCTCTTGCTTTTCCAAATTACTTTTTTCCTATCTCTTATTTAGGGCATAGTTTTTATTTCCCTTTTATCTGAATCTGTATTCTACATTTTAAAATATTTTTCTATTAATATTCTCTTTTAACCCTCTTATTTTTTGTCGTTGCTCAGTAGGTTCATTAAGCCTACTGAGGGTCTCACTGACAGGGCGCCCAGACAAAATCAGAAGTACTTATTTACTTTGTGGAGCAACGTAGAAAAGACTCTTTGGTTTCTGTGTTTTGAGCCAGGGTCTGTTTGTGTCTCCCAGGTGATCTTGGGCTCAGATGATCCTCCTGCCCCTCACCAAACTAGCAGCTTGGGCTACCTGTGCTGTCCACTGTGTCTAGTTAAAACCTTGCTTTTTAAATGAACGTTTAAGAAAGCAAGATGAGGAAGCACCAGTATGTAAAGGAGAAAAAAATGTCCAAAATGTGTAAGGCTTTCCTCTTTTAGTGCAGATACATGCCAAAACTAGAAGAAAACACACAATCAGTTAGTAGGTTTATTAAGGTTCTGAAAGTAGCCAAATTAATGGATTTAAGTATTTGTAGTGGTATTTATTTGTAATGTTTTCTTTCATTTTAACAGTTCGCAAATACACCACTTGCACAGAACCCATTTGCCCTTACTATCTTTAGAGAAAGTTATGTGAAATAAATGGAGGAAGGATGAAGTCTTCAAATTTAATTTCTCTTATCCTGAACAAATGAGGTGGTTAAGAATGGATGAGTACTGAGTACGTCTATGCTCATAATTTGTGAGTTAGAGATGTAAAGCCCAATTGATAAAATCTTCAAGAAAAATTCAATACAAGCTGAGAATAAGGTTTCTGCAATTGAGGGAAGATTGTGAAATAATAAAATGTTACTGCTGGTTTTCTGATTTGTACCCTGGACATGATAATGTTTTTAACTTTAGTTTCTGTGTCTGTAGAACAGGAGTAAGGATATTCATCTTTGATCTATTAGCAAAATTTAAATTTACATAAGTAAAACATCAAATGTATACTAAGTATTTGAGAATTTATACTTTCTGTTTTGAATGCAGAATTCAAGTCTTCATGCTATTTCATGTGTGAAAAATCTCATCATTTAAATGTTTTATTAATTTACATTATTTTTTTTATTTAGTTGCTTAGTACAAGCAAACAGTATATTATGTATTATTTCAGTCACTTTAGAACAGAGCTAGGAGAAAGGATCTGAAATACACCAAGCAACAAGCCTTGTATGAATACAGAATAAATAACAATTTACACACACACACACACACACACACACATATATATACATATCGCATGTTCACACAATGGTCACTAGAGATTTGAACTGTGTAGAGCAAATGTTGTAAACATATACACATACAAATATATGTATGTTCAGGTTGGCAAAGAAGGGAAGGATTACAGGAAAGAAACTAAAGTTAATTATGTTCGACAACTACTAGTTGAGTACTTATTCTGAGCCAGGAACCTAGTAGAGCCAAGTGGATTTACGGGGCAGTTAGGATTATAGACACATGGCACGTGAGCACATGTGTGTCTTCTGATAGGAACAGAGCATACATGTGTAGCCCCGATAGTAGCTTTCCCCAACCAGTCTCTGTCAGGTACAGAACAATTTGTCAGCCCACAGTTAGAGCCCAGGGTATATGCCAACAGGTGTTTGTTGCTCAGAAAGGCCCCACTCTACAAAACAAGAAACATCCTGAACATGCTCCACCTGACTTCCCTAGCTGCAGCATACATGGAGGTGAGCCTCAGAAGCAAGACCTTGGGTTTTCTTTTGTTTACTATGAACTATTTGCTGGTGAATTCATTCAATATCTTCAAAAGTATTGAGTGAAACTTCTATCTTTCAACACGAAATTTTTACAAAACTTGCTAACTCTTCTTCCATAAAACTTGGGTTTGCTATATTACATTTAGATATTCAGATGCCTGGCTCTCTAATACTTTTAAAAAGTACAAAGACAAAGATTTTTTACTTTCACAAACTGTATCCTATGTTTTGACATCAAGTCCACTTTTTTAAATGTCTTCTAAGACTTGTTGAGATCTACACTGCAGAAATATTGTGAGAATCAAACCCAGTGCTGACTGATTTATTCTTATGAGACTTATTACAAATCAAGGATGTACACTCGGATGTGAAATCACAGGATAATTTTATTTTAAATATAAAACAATTTCCCCATATTTTTCTTGCCCATTACTATTTGAACCAAGAAATTATGCAAGCTGAGACAGGTAGCAGCGAATGTAGAAGTTTTACATAGGTTTTCAGAAAGAAAGAAGGAAGAATTCAGTGAACATGTATAAAACATGGAATATTTTAGACTTTTTAGGAACATCCATCTAAAAAAAAATCTATTATTTGTTCCCAAATTTATTTTACCTTCTAAGTCTCTACCACCCCAGGATCTCTAAGCTAGGACATTATTCAAAGAGTTGATAACACTTAGTTGTATTATGATTACGCTATCATGTTACAATTCTAAGGAATAGCTAACTTTATTTATGGTGATTGCTATAATTGATATATACGCCTGTAGAAAACATGTTTTAATAAAATCCCACCTTGATTTGAAAATATTATTACTGAAAAAATTTCACAGATAATTTCTATTTGTTATAAATGTTGAAAACTAAATAGTGATCTTAGTTATCAGTTAAATAAAAAATACTAAAAAATTAAAATACTGGGTGTGTTCCAAACCTGCAAGTTTACTTTTATACTCACAGACAAATTTTATTACACCAATTTTATGTTTCAAATTAAATAAATATTTCATGGGGTTGGGGAGATAGCTCGGTAGAATAAGTGCTTGCCTGGCAAGCGCAAGGTCCTGAGTTCAATCCCTGGTACCACAAAAAATAAAATTGTATAATGGCTAAATATGTTTAATGGAAATACACTTCACTGCTCCTTCCATCACTATTGTAAAAAGAGGAAGTATCCATCCTCTCGCTATAATATTTTTAGAAATGCACTATGCTGTCACTCAATATTGCTACCATGCTCTGCAGTACAAGTCTTGAGCTCACCCCTCACGTCTCACTAGAATGTCCTGTCCATTGATCAAAATATTCCCAACCTGCCTCATTACCCATTTACAAAATGTGAATCAACTACATGGCAGTCATATACATTATATCAGAAACACTATGTCCTAGTAGTATTTATTTCTTGATGAGAAAACATGCTGAACTTTTCTTACCACAATGTCAGGTATGTCAGGTGTTTTATTTTATTTTATTTTTAAACTCATAAATGTTTAAGCATTTGATGCATTTTGTTTTTATTCCTGTAGGAAGTTACGTGTTTTTCATAATTGATTTCAAGGGTTCATTATTGTTTCTTTTTATGAATTACCTCCTAAGCATCCATAATTAGTGAATTTAACATTTAAGATACAGAGTTATACCTCAAATTATTTTTAAAAATACTAAAACACAAGGTGAAATCATAAGCTCTTTATGTCCATGTAGGAAATGCAGGCTCAAGAAATCTACCCAGTTGCCAGGAAAGCACTAGAATAGTTGGAATGCAATTCAAAAGTATAAAAACACTTAATGTAAACAACAGTACTAATATATCTGGAAAACAATGTGCCATTATAACCAGGAGGGTTGACTGTGTTAGTTGGACAACTTGACATGTTGTCTTTAGCTCTACATAATTTTGAGGCATTCTGGCATTAACATTACCAGGAAAGATCAAAAACCCAGTGAAAATTTTAACAAAAACGCCGATAGCAATTTAAAAAACCTATGTTTCCATTAATCCCCTTCAAAATATATCTCCTCACCTTAAACACATCCCATCAGTCTTCCACTTTTTGAAGCAATTCTGGAAGTCCTGTCTTGTACCTTTAGTTTCATAGTATAGGTGCCTCAGTCTCCATAATCAATTGTGTTTGTGATAGTTTTGAATTTGGAGACCAAGTGGAAGTCACGTGGTACCAGATCAGTAAATGTGGTAGGTAAGGACACATGAGAATGTCTCCATCAGCCTGCTATTCCACTGAATAACAGTTAGCTGCAGTCACGATTTTCTTTTCTGTCACACTATGCAAAGGCATTCAGGAAAGAGGACTTTCAGACCTGGCCAATGATCCTACGTCACATAAACAGAAGGCCAAGTTTTATGGGATAAGTGTATTTGAAAAGAGAGGACATTCTGAGTTTGATGTCAGTGTGTCTTTTTAGTGTAATCTCTCTTAAATTTAAAACATTGAGCTCACATTTTGATAATGCCTTGCATTTTCTTAGGAGGGGAACACCAGATAGTATGTTTTATCCACAACAATGTCTTCTTTTCCTGAGACATGTTGTTTTCCAAAGTAAACCTCAAAATTTTTATTCATCCTTTTCAATTTGGGGTGAAAATTTATATTTTGATCTTTTGATTCATTAATCATTACATTTTTTTATGATTGGAAGAATGTAAGCAAGTGTAACCAGTCCTCATCTATTGGCAATCAAGTTGAATTCAACAGTGCTACTGATTTTTGTATTTGCACAGTGACAGGAAAATATTAAGACACATCACTAATATCATCTACCCTAACAGAATTTGCCACAGATTCCAGCCAGTTCTCCACTCTGTGTTTACAGCAAATATATGACGTGGGCTGTGCAGTCTCTTTCAACTTCTTGCAACCTTGTATGCTAAATGTTAATCATTTGATTATTTGAAGGCTATAACTCATGAGTAGAATAGTACAGGGAAACTGTTAGCAGTTAGCGTATGGAAACACCTCATGCAACTGAGAGGAAATACTAAGAAATACTAACATATTTACACTTTCATGGCAATGGAAATCAGAAACTCGTGTGTCAAGAACTAAATAAAATCAATCAAATAGCATATATATATATATATATATATATATATATATATATATATGAAAAACTATTGTTATGAGGTAATAAGTGAAATTAAAGAACAAATATGAGTGAATTTTGTCCAATGTAAATGAAGATAAGTTCACATTTTCTGACACTGATCTAACTACTGAAGTACTTTTTAGAGTCCAATTTTTTATTAATTGGATAAATTCACAAAATAGATAACATTTTAAAATTCAGTATGGAAACAGGCAATGTTTTACAACATTTGATGAGCCAGGCCTGCAGCCAGGGAGGACTTTGATCTTTCAACACACCCTGAATTGCAGAATCTGAAAACCAAATAGGAAAGCATACATTTTCCAAAAATTGTTTTTATTTATTTTGAAGAGTAAAAACAGAAGCAAAAAAGAAATACCAAAAAAAGAAACAGGGTAACATACATATGTTTCAGATTTTTAAAACAGGAATAGCTAATTAAAAATAGCTATTATATTATCCATTTTAACTGTCAAATTTGTGGCTCAGATTAACAGACATAGTTATGCATAATTGGACAAATAATTGCATATTAATGCTTGCTTACAAGAAATCTTATTTATTCCTTGTCTTTTTAAAAAATTTATTTATTTATTTATTTATTTATTTATTTATTTATTTATTTACTTATTTATTGCAGAACTGAGTATTGAACTCAGGCCCTTGCACTTGCCAGGCAAGCACCTATTCAACTGAGCTATCTCCCTGGCCCCAAAAATTTATTTCAAAGAAAGTAAAACAATTGAAAAGACATTAGAAACAGTACACATTTAGAAGACCAAGATAAGAGGTATTCAACCATGGGTTTTGTAATACACAATGCTGTCCTCAATGTAGTGGCTCAGATCACAAAAATCAGTATGCAGAGTTAGTCAAGGTGAAAATTCTAAAGATTAACTGTTATTTTCAAAAAAGTGATAGAAATTTTTAATATAATCATCTCAGCCACCATGTATCTACACTTGCACGATTTCCCCCCTTCTTTTTTCCCTCTCTTTTCTCCTTTTTCTCATCTTCATTGTTTAATCCTTAAGTTCAGTTTCTTTCTGTATTACTGTATCTATTACACCTTTCAGGTTTTATTTATTCTTTCAGGTTCTGCATGTCAAAAGAAATCACCAAGAGAGTGAAAAGATAACCCAAAATTGGGGAAAATATAACCAATAATAACTCAGACAAAAGACTGCTATCTGAATTATGTAAAGAAACAAAAAAAAAATTGGCCCCCCAAAATTCATAGGCCTAATCCAAAAATGGGCATCTGAGATGAACACATACTTCATAGAGGAAGAAGTACAAGTGGCAAATAAATACATGGAACAGCTTTCTCAACACTGGCCACTGAAGAAATGCAAATTAAAACAACAATGAGATACCATCTCTAGAATGGTGTCATAAAGATATCTATGGTATCTAGAAAGAATGGCTGTCATAAAGAAACCAACTAATAACAAATGCTGGAGAGGCTTTGGGAAAAAGGAACCCTTTTCCTCCGCTGGTGGGAATGTAGACTGGTACAACCACAATGGAAATTAGTGTGAAGACTCCTCAAAAAACTGGGACTGGAAATCCTATTCAATCCTGCTATTTCTTTTCTGTGTATTTTCCCTAAAGAACTGAAAACATCATACCACAGTGATATATGTGCACCCATGTTTATAGCAGCACAATTTGTTCTAGTCAAATCATGGAAACCATCAAAATGTCCATCACATATGGAATGGATGAAAAAGATGTGATAGTTTTATACAATGGAGTACCACTAAGCTATAAAGAAAGACAAACTGGAAGTCTTTATAAGTATGTGAATGCCACTAGAGGCTACATTCATAAGTGAGATGAATCAGACCCACACGTGTAAATAACGTATTTTCTTCCTAGTGCAAGAACCAGAAAGCAGACATTTTAATAGGACTTTTGATCTATTATAGTTTCACATTTAATATTATTTTCAAAATTTATCTTACCTTTTCTTTTTTTAACACAGAAGCAGAACAAACCTGTCTATATTACCGTATCAAACAGCTAATCAAGACCATATGCATGCCCTGTGTATTTTAAGTAGAATGAGATGAAGAGGAAGAAATGTTCTTATCCCGTAAAGCAGCCAGTGACTAATTCTCACGTGTCTATTAACTGAGCTTTGCAAAATACTCCTGTGTTCTCTGATCCCCTCAAGACTCTTTTGACACTTGTTATTTGTGATAGGAGATGACTGCCAATGTGGTTCTTAAAGTAGCTTATTTATTTCATTGAAGTGAGTTAAACATTTATCCTCATAGTGACAACAGTGAATTACATTGTTAAATTAACAGTCCAACAGAAAGCTGAGAAAAAAAAAATTCCCCTAAGACATAATTGGTACAGCACGTTTGTATTAGTCTGGGGTAAGAGTCCATTGTTTCAGTAGTGTTTTGCCTTTGCCAGTCCCAGTAACCATGGAGGAGGCTATTTCAGTCCCCTTTGTCGTTGTGCTATCTGTCTCTATCAGCTCTGGCAATATGTTAAGAGACTGAAAAGATCAGAGAAAAATGGGAAAGTTTAGAAGTTGCAGCCCCTGGCAATATTCATTAAAGGGCATGGCTTAGAAGTGGAAAAGCTCATCACAGCTACAGTGGTCATTGCACTGCAGGACTCCAGTACTTGCCCAGAAAATGCGACACCTCCAGGCATTCTTTGATTTCAGATCACCAGCCAAAGCAGGACACCAAAGGCTAGAAAGATCAAGAAAAATTGATCTGTCAGCAGCCAAAATGACCCCATAATCTCTTCCTACTTGAAAATTGTTTGGAAGCTGTGAAAATACTTAGTTAAAAGGAATTTGGTAGAAATATCTTTCCCAAGATTCTTCCAAGACACTCACCATTCAATCAACATCTGAGAAATATGTGTTCATGGACACTCACAGAAAATAATTAGATAAATATCATTTGTTTACGGTGTGCAAAGAACTGTAATCGGTGATCAAAGTATACGGTGGATGTTTAAATGTAAAAAAATACAGTAAAAGGCACAATGCTATGAAATGCCTTCAATATAGTCCTGTTTACTTCAAACCCGTTCACCCATTCTTCCTGCTACCTTCTTCAGTAGATCTGATAGTTCCCTTTCATGAGTGCCTTTATGAGGTGTGATAAAAATTACAATGCATTCTGCTGCCAAGAGCCATCCGGTAGAAAGGTAAACTCATAAAAACAGTAAGGCGTGTCCTTATCCCCTTGTTCACTGGGCCTGACACAATGCAGCGTCTGGCTCTTCTTCAATGTCAGAATGACCATGAAAGGTAAATGTTGAAAACGATTCAGCACAAAGAGGCAGCCACTACAGTGTAACTAAAGATTCATGAAAAAAACATGTCCTGAAGTGTTTAAAAATAATGATAAGAGTGATGGGATAAATGTGCTTGAAGAGAGGAAGGGGAGATTTATGGTAGTGTGTCTTTTACTCTAATCATATTTTTTTTAAGTTTAAGCATTCATCCTATTTTCCATCAAGCTCATATGGAAATACTTTATTTTTTTTCCAGAACTGTGTATTGAACTCAGGCCCTTCTGCTTGCCAGGAAAGCACTTATTCTTCTGAGCTATCTCCCTGAGCCCTGGAAATACTTTAAATGGATTGTTCTCTTCAATTGTCATATCAACAGCATCAAACAGGTGCTGTTATTTCTATTTTACAAACAATGAAAGTAAAATGAAATGAAATGAAGTGACTAGGTAAAGACTAACTTGCAATGCATGACAAAGGTGAATTCAAATCATGTAGTCAGATGTTGAAGATGATTATTTTTCTAAGTAAAATATTCAGTATGTCTTAGTTATTTTCTTCACTGCCAGGACACAGTATTCCACAGCCACAGGTTAAAGGAAGAAAGGCTTGCTTTATGGAGGTTGGAGTCCTTGGCTGATTGGCTCCACGGCAGGGGGGCATGGCAGAGGGGGCTGCACAGGGCCTGGGCTGGGAGCACAGACAGTGCTCAAGGGAGAAAGGAGGGAGACAGAACCTTCCAGATCATGTGTCCAGTAACCCCGTTCCCCAAAAAAGCTTCACCTCCTTGCCATATATTAAGCTGTAAACTCATAAATGGATTTGTCTACTCATGAATATCTTACCTCAATGACTCAGTCACCACCTGGAAACTCACCTATGATTAAGTGAAGATTTGGGGGATATCTAAATATAAACTATAACACATTTTATAAAAGTAACATGGGGAGATAGCTCAGTAGAATAAGCGCTTGTCTGGCAAGCACAAGAGCCTGAGTCCAATCCCCGGTTCCACCAAAAAAAAAAAAAGAGTGCCTAAAAAAAAAAAAAAAAGAAAAGAAAAAAAGGTAATATGAAAGTTATAGCACTTTAAATCCTTGTCTCTCCAATTTGAATTAAAGACCTACTCTTTACTATAGATGTCCCCTACAAAGTTTACTTGTGCTACATTGAAATAATCTTTGAAAATGTTATCAAACAATAAATTATAACTTGTATTCAATACACTTGGTTTAAGAATATCATTTTATGGCTGGTGAGATAGCTCAGCAGACTAAAGTTCTTGCTTAGGCAAGCTTGGGCAAGCACAGGGACTGCAGTTTGATCCCTGGCACCACATGCTACACCAGCCCTGCCCCCAGGTTGGGCTGAGCTGGCCAGAGTCTGGGTATAGTGCTGCATGCCTGTAATCCCAGGGCTGGGGAGGTTGAAAGCAGGAGGATCACCACAAGACCAAGCTGCAGAGTGAGACCCTATAACAACCAAATACATAACAAAAGGAATATCATTTTATCTTTGGTGTTCTCTTTATCGTGTAATATTCTTTATGCAAATTTATTTTAATTATCTATTCTCAGTTTCTTTCATAAAAGTAAATAGATCTTTCCTATTGGTAACATATTATTCTTCCAGCAGATAATCTAGGAAATGGTTATGTTCCTTTGTGTTTTCGAGAGAAGATGGATCCATCATTCAATTCTTGCACATTACCAAAGCATGACACTGAGTGTCTACACCACTGAAGGAATCCATTTTCTCGGTTGGAGTGTAATTCTTTCTTGTACAAGTGGCAGCAGTTGAAAAACTTAGGGAGAAATTTTTCTGAAACTGTATTAGGAGAGAAATACAAATATCAGTTTGACTGCAGGTGAACTGTCAAATAGATTAAAACTGAAAACAAAATTGTTTTATAAAAAGCACTACACTTAGATAAAATAAAAAACAATAGAATCAAATACATCTAGGGGTGATTTTTTTTTCAAATGTATTGCCATGTTTCCTTTTTATCATCTTACTAATGACAATCCGTACAAGAATTAACCCATGGTTAGAACTGGGTTTTACACATATTATTAAGAATCAGTATTATTGCACTATTCTTAAAAACAAATGTCACTAATTTAGGATGAGCCCCTTTGCAAAACTATTTCAAACTTGTAGAAAAGCGTAAATATTTAGGTCATAGCTAGGCATATTAACAACAGCATTATCTTGCCACCAAGTGGTAGTTTCTGAATTACATTGTAGAAGCCTTTCTTATAAGTTTATCTTTTATATCATCTTTACTTTGATAAAATGGTTGAACCTATCGTAAAGATGAAAAGAGAAGATAACCATCTATGCTTTAAAGAAGTATTCAGATTTAAGAGTCACTTATGATAAAAAAGGAGTTGGTATTTCTTTTCTTCAGTTTGTTTAATTTGCATTCCATCAGGTTTTAAAATGTCCAGGATCAACCCAAGTGGATTAAGCATGAGTATTCTGAAAGTTTTAATGCATGAGAAGGTAGAGTTCTTGTTCTACCCTTAAATCTGTTAAAGCTTCAATTTGGTCCCATAAAAAAGTTCTGATGAAGATGGCTCAGTGAAATAAGTGCTTCCCTGGCAAGCGCAAAGGCCTGAGTTCAATCCCCAGTTCTGGAAAAAAAAAAAAAAAAAAAAGTTCTGATGAGGCCCTACGCCCCAGGACTCTTGCACATGACATTATTTTAAGCCAGAGTTGCTGTAGAGAAAGATGATGTTAGAGTACAATCTCAGTGAGTGACTCTTGTCCACATGAGAAGATGGAAATATGGACACAGCAATCAAAACAGCCAGCTGATAGGAAAGTACAGAAGGGAAGAGCCCTGAGAGCACCCAAGCAGAGACTGGGGAGACGCATCCACCAGCCGAGGGATGGCAAGGAGTGCCTAAAGGCACCAGGAGCTGAGAGAGAGCGGAAGGATTCCTCTTGAGAGGTCTCAGAAGGCTCTGCTGACACTTTCTGACTCCAGACCTGTGATTCAATGAGTTTCTATTATTGTATCTCACTAATTTTGTGGCACAGCATCTGTAGAAAAATTAATTTAATTTAAAGTAAAATATTTGTGCTACATAACGAGATAGAAAGATGTTGAGAAAGCAAACATTTATGGAACTCTTACACCTATCTGAGCTCTCCCAGAGAGACAAACCTTTACCAAGTGCTCAGGATACAGATATATCTAGGGATACTACCAACTTTTGTACTTCTTTTTAAATATTTTAACCAATTTTGCATTCTAATATCTGGCATTCTGAACCATTAATTTAAAAAAAAAATTTTGAAGAAAGGACAAAATAGTATTAAAACAGAAAAATTACAAGCAATAACCAAATTTCACTTAACAACACAATATGAATTTCACAGTATTTGCTGTAACACACAGTGTTGCCTTCCAAATAGTTCTGAACAACTAATCTGAAGACAACACTATCCAATTCAACAACCATAGTTGAATTCCTATCATTTTGTTTGATAAAATTCTGTATCATTTGTTTCCTTTTTAAACCATTTTTTTAATTTTTAAATAAAATAAATTTAAAACCAACAAAAACCATTTAGGCTCAGAAATGTTAAAGTCAGACAAGAATAAACAAATAGCAAAAACAGAACAAGGCAATCATGGTCACTATCTGTGATGACGAACTGGCTTTCTCCCGAGGAAGCACGAACCTTTGATGCTTTGATCAGAAGAAATTATTTTGCAGTTTAGAGCAGAGCAGTATTACGGACAGAAAGCGGTGACCCTACAAAGATCAAGAGATAAGAAGGTGCCTTGTGTGAAGATCACATTTGAAAAAACAGAAGTTTCCAGATCGTTGAGAAGACAGTGCAGGTCATGTCAGGGCATAAGATTCGTGCTGTTGTTTACATCTTAGAGCACAGGAAAGAATATGCAGTTGGGGACCATTACAGACAATTCTGAGGAAATCACCTCTGAGAAGGAGATTTTGAAGGTCTTGGTGGTGGCACAGAGGCAGGAGGAAGTCTATGTTTGGATAAGCTGAGGGAATGGCTTATGTGGGTCCCAAATCTTACCTTATTTCTTTTCAAAGTAGCTCCAGACGTTGTCTCATAGAAGAAAAGAATATTCCCTGAGCTAAGATAATATACCCTGTTTGTTTTTTTGTTGCAGCAGAGAAGCTGAAGTAAAAGAAGGGGGTAGAGGAGTGACAGGGCTTTATTGATGCTTAGAACATAGAGAGGATTGAGGGAGATGGCAGGGATCCTCTGACCTGTGACAAAAGAAGGCTGGGATTTTAGGGGCTTTTGCTCGGGGTGAAGTTTGAGGGGCAGGCTCAGTGAGTGACACCTGATACTACACAAGGAGCTCATGGGGGCTCCCTTCTGTGCCCAAAAACTTGAAAGGAAGCTGTATTTAGGGACAGGGTGGGGAAGAAGGAAAAGGGGGGCATTGGAAAGATAAGCTTTTGTTTTGGGGATTCAGTCTTGTTAAATCAGAGCGATGCATTGAGCGGTTTGGCTAGAATTTATCAGTCTCGTCTCTGAACTTTTTTTCCTCCCTCTATTCTCATCGCGACTACTGTCTTAGACTTTAAACTTGATTCTGTCACTTTGGGAATTAAAGTACTTCGTTTAATTCCAAACTTTGAAAAACTCTAATAACATAATTGAAGTACTTATTCTTAATATTTGCAAGACAAATTCCACCCTATGAATGAGGTAAAAATCACGACAGGGACTGACCTGAGAGATATCACATTCTTTCTCTCACATCTCTATTGTTAACCAGGCCTATGACATCCAGCAATTACGTTTGTGAGGACAGGACCATTTAATCACCAATTAAAGTTGAATTAGAGAAGGAAGCTCCTTCTTTTCAGTTGCATGGTTTATTTTGACGAACCGGCTTGCCAGCATAAATATGTTCTTGTTTGCTTTCTTGCTTTTCAGTTGAATATACTCCTAAAGATATAAAAAATATAGTAACAGGAAGATCGCTCTACTTACATAATATTTTCAAGGACTTTCCTTTTCTCTTATAAAGTTTGTTGAGAAAAGGGAAGTGTCACATGTAGCTCTCCCTCAGGCAGTTTTTCTTGGGTCCTAATTACCTAAGCCATTAAAGGTGTTATTTTGACGATTGCCTGTGGGTATTTGTGTTAGAATTTCCAGTAGAATTGAGGCAACAGTAAAGGTCGCAACCCTTACGTGCTAATACACTTACTGTAGCAGCATCCTAAGATCTCTTGAGCAAAGTCTCTTTACACTTGTTAGTATTGATTGAGTAGAGTGCTTCTCCAAATATTTTTAATTTTTAAAGATAAGAGAAAAATAGCAGAATTACATATGGCTATACATCTTAGAAGTTTAGTTCTCTAACCTATTAAAGTGAAATTTAAAAATCAGAGCATAGGTATCATGTATGTGTCCCACATTCTGATTGTGTCAGAACACTGTTAAATAATTTTTAAATCGCTGCCAATTATAAGTTGTTTAAAGGAGCCCAAGAAATAATTTAAATTAAGCAACTGGGAAAATGGCAATTATTCCAGTCCTCAAACATTGATGGTTTTAAACAGCATCTCCAGGTGCTATTAATGACTCGGATATTAGAGCAATTTTGAATCCAACATTGAAACATTCGCTGACTTATAATAGCCAGGAATGTCTGTCTGCTTTATTTTGCTTTTTAACTTGCTCAAGACAATATCTATTTCCTTAATACATCTCCTTTGAATCTAAATTCAAGTTAGTAAAATTCATAAAGGGTGTTTTCCACAAGTTATAAAGTTCCTCATGTAAGTTTTATAATTTTAATGATATAAAATATAAATGTATAGCAGCATGGAAATGGAACGGAATTAATTAGATCCTGATTTTTCCATATAACAATATGGCATATGTCTCCTAGTGATAAACAATACAGGTGAAAAGTTTTTAAATATTAGATATTCTGACACTTTCCTCTTTGAAAACAGAATAAGTTTTATCTAGTGGGTAGGATTAAAGTGTGAGCTATACTTAAAGAGAAACTGAAACTCACCTAAGTAAATTTGAATCATTATCTCATGTTTTATTAAATGATTATGTTAAGAAGCGTCAACTTCCTAAGTCACAATAAACTAAAAAATATCCTCATTCTAAACAGAATATATAAACAAGGTGTATGTAAACCGACACAAAATCCTTCTGATTTTCTGCAGGGAAACTGGAGATTTGGCTTTGAAACTCTAGCAATAACGAGAAGGTTCTATGATCAATTTTTACATGTCCATTTCTCAGGACAAGAAACATTAGGGCTATCCACATCACAGAGAGAAGTTCTTCTTTACAAACTGGATCACCAAAGATGGCTGAATGTCTGCAGCTGCGTCCGCGTCCTCTAGCCTATTCCTCTGATCCTCAGCTGTATTTCTCTTTCCAGTCTGAGGCAGATCATCAGCTACTTTGAAGACAGCAATATTGAGTGGGACAGCTATTGTTGAATTCCTATTATTTTGTTTACTGAAATCAAGTATCATTTCTAATGTTACTTCTTACTGTTGTTTCTATAAAATTAAAAATAAAAATGTAGATTACCTCATGAAAGATGCAATTTAAATACTCTTCAAGTAAATAGTGCATCTTATAAGACAGTTTCTGACAGCAAAAATAACAATAACACTTATCCAATATTTTTATATGCCAAGCGCTGTCTTAAGTTCTTTATATATTTTAACTTGTAAAATTATGCAGTAATTTTATGAAATAATTTTTTTCATGTCCTTCTGTAACAGACAAGGGAATTATAAAGAGATATTAAATAACTTTTCTAGGGCCAGAGTTGGTAAGTAGGAAAAATGGAACAACTTCAGGAGCTTCAGATTCATAGCTTTCTCTGCCACATCAACTGCATTCTAATTTAGGATCGCCTGAAGCTAAAGTACCACTACTCAACGAGGAAAACATCATCTAAAGGGGCCAATATGATGGTGACATTTGATTAAACACTCTTATTAAATAATGGGCCAGGCACTGAAGCTGTTTTAGAAAAATCATGAAATATAAGCCACCAGCTTTGGCAAGGACAAAGGGCACAAGCAGAGCCTTAGGAATAGTGCTTAAAAACTCTTTCCTAGCAGTCTCAGCTAGCTCCCTATTTTGTTGTAAAGTGACCATAAGGCAAATGCTTTCATGAAGGACAAAGCCCTGCCAACACATCTCTTGCATTATCACCTTGATTCAGTACAGAAATTATACAAAATCTTCCTGGCCCTGAATGAGCCTGGATTTGACAATTTCAGTAAAATTGCAAGATACAGCATCACTTTTCACAAAACAGTAGCATTTTTGAGCACCAATAATAAGGTTACTGAGAAAGGAATCATGAAAACAATCCCACTCACAATAGCTGGAATAAAATAAAATCAGAACAAATTCAAGTAGCAAAGTAAAAGACTACCCTGATGAATAATACAAAGTTCTGATGGAAGAAGTTGAGGATTAGGAAAATAGAACAAACCCACACAGATACTGCTATGATTCTGATCTAAAATATTGCCCAAATTTTTATGTGTTTGGAAGATGATTGGATCAGAGGGGCATCAAATTCATGGTCCATCCACCCATTGATTCCGTAGCTGAATGTGTCATTAGAAAGCAGGCCCTAAAAATAAAAATAAATAAATAAATAAATAAATAAATAAATAAATAAATAAAAAGAAATGAATAAAAGGGGCCAGGGAGATGGCTTAGTAGAATAAGCACTTGCCTGGCATGCACAAGGGTCTGAGTTCAATTCCCTGTTCTGAAAAAAAAAAAAAAAATAGAAAGCAAGCCCTGTTAGAGGGCTTCTATCTGAAAGGACAGAGGCTTGTCCCCAGCCCCACTATCCTCTCTGCTTCCTGACTGCCACAGAAGGAGTGGCTTTCCTCCACCACATCTTCTACCACACTTTTCTATCTTGTATCCTGCTGACCATGTATTAAATTCTTGGCAACAGTGACTAAATTAAACTGTTCCTCCTTTAAGTTATGAGTGTTGGTGTTACATTTCAGCTTGAGAAAGTTGATAAACACAGACATCTGTGTACACGGATGAGAAGAATTAGTATTGCTGAAGTGTCCATGCTATCCAATGCGATTTACAGATTCAGTGCCACGCTCTGCCAAAATACCAACAGCAGAGCCAGCCAAATAGCTCAGCAGATTAAAACACCTGCAAGTAGGTGCAGGGTCCAGGGGTTTGATCCCCGGGCCTGCCTTACCAGCCCTGCCCCCGGGGCACACTGAGACAGCAATTGAGACTGGAAAGAGTGGCACGCGCCTGTAATCCCAGCTCTTCAGAGGCTGTAAACAGGTGGATCACTACCAGTCCATTGTAGTAGTGAGACCCTGAACACCCTGTATACCCTTCCCTAAACATACACAAAAAAACCCAATGGTATTTATCAAAAACCTGAAGAAACAATTCCAAAATGTATGTAGAAAAGATCTTAAATGAAAAAATGTAACAGGGTCAACACTAAACTATTACCATATGCTGGAGTGATAATTCCACATCTGGATTTAGTGTCTATAAAATTCCAACAGCACTAGATTTTCAACACTTTTCTAGTGGGCTGAAGCCTAGCAGATTATGCCTATGCATATGTTATAGCTTTTGTTCAACCTCTTCTATACTAAAGTTCTTCAGTGCTTTCCAGAGTAGGTTAGCTCCCCTACCATTCAGCCAAATGATGAATAAACAGGTATTTCCTTTTCCTGTTTTTCTATTAAATACCTAAGATGAAACTCAGGATCTACACACAGGCTAAATCACCATTCCTTCCTATTTATTTATTTATTTTTTCTTTTTGGAGAGGTAGAGTGGGGTGGAGGTTAAGTTGGGCTCAGAAGTGCACTTCTCCTGGCTCAGCCCAGAATCTTGAGATTTCAAGGAAGCACCATTATACCTAGCTTTGTATTTCTAATTTTAGTGTCTTCTTTTGTACTCTCCATTGCTGGTAGGTGAATGAATAGAGGTAATTGAGACTCTGATTCAGGCCTCTGACCTGGCTGAAGGAAACATGAATAGTCAAAAAAAAATGAGTGAAAAGGACAAAAAAAAGAGGCTTTATAATATCTTTCTTCAAAATACACAATAAAGATAAATTAATCACAGCATCAGTTTTGGCATAAAAAAGGCACCCTCCAGTGGCAAAGAACAGAGTGTAAAGAATACATGCATTTATAGCCAATTAATTTTCAGTGTGTAGGCAAAAACAGCCTCTTCAATAAATGGTAACAGGAAAATAGATATTCAAATGCAGTAAGAAGAATGAAACTTGTCCTTTATGATTCACCCTATACAAAAAATAATTCCAACTGGAACAAAGATATATATCATATAGCCAGAAACATAAAACTGCAAGGAAGAAACTTACAGATAAAATTTTAAGACATTGGTCCAGGGAGACAGCTAAGTGGCATAAGTGTCTGCCTGGCAAATAGGAGGTCCTGAGTTTGAGCCCTCATAGCATCCATATGCTGGAGAGATAATTTATGAAACATAATTAAAACATTAATATAGCAATGATTTTTTGATACAATGCCTGTGTCTTAATTTGTTTTCTCACTATGAAGATAAAATACCCACATCCAAAGTCAAAGGTAAAAAGGTTTACTTAGCTCACAGTTTGTAGAGATTTCAGCCCATTTTCAGCTGGCTGCAAGGTAGGGTGGTGTGGCAGACAGGAATCCCAGAAAAGAAATCGAAATAGTTCATGGCAGACAGATGATAGCAAAGCAAGCCAGAGTTCACTACAGCTCTATCTCTTATGTCTTATTAAGGGTACTTAAGACAGGTAGCACTCACACCTTAACTCTAGAGGTCTCGAAACTAGCATTACCAAGAATCAATTCCAGCACCACACACTCTAGATCCAGCTGCTTTGGAAAAAGCCCTACCTCTGACTGCAGGAGGCTATGTGAGGACAACTAGGTATAAGCCATGACACCCTCTGAAGGAAAATAGATATTTAGGATTAAATAAAATCAAAAGTTTAATGAAAGAAGTCAATATATTAAGGAGATGACCTTAAAAATGTGAAAAATATTTTGCAAACTATTCATGTGAGAAAAAATTTATATCAAGAACAGAGAGAAAATAAAACTCAGCTTCAAAAATTCACAACCTTTCATGAAGCCAGCAATCTATGAATTGAAACCTCTAATAACTGTAACCTCTCTCTTTTTCTTTTTCTTTTTCATTCTTTTCTTTTGTTTTATATTTTGGGTAAGGGTCCACAAGGTGTTCAGGGTCTTACTACTAGATCGACTCATAGAGATCTACCTATTTACAGCCTCCACGCCCAGTCTGAATCACAGTCCCAACTCACCCAGGGAGTGAACCCCCGGCTCCTGCTCCTGCTTGCAGGTGCTTTAATCTGCTGAACTATTTGACCAGCCAACCTCGCCTCCTTTCACTTGTGGCTATAAGTTACTTTGTCCCAGAAAGGAGACAGAAACTGAAGCAGTCACAGTGATCTTTCATCTTATCCCAGTTAGAATGCCCATTATCAAAAAGATAGAAAATGACCTGTGCTAGTACGGATATACAGACGTGAAAACTCATAATCAGATGGTGAGGATGTAAGTTACAATACTTATTACGGAGAAAGTACCTCGGTTCCTCTATTCAGGATATATACCAAATAGTAGCAGCATAGCAAAGACATGGCCATGTTAATCGCTGTACTAATCACAAGAGGAAAGATATGAAATCAGGATAGTTGCTGCTCAAATGATGCATGTGTAAAGGCAATGTACAATATATACAGAGTAGAACTTACTCAGCCTTAAAAGAGGAATGGCCTATTATTAGCAGCAAGCTAGGGGGAAATAAGAGATAGTATGTTAAGTGAAATGAGTCAGACACACAAAGACAAAACCCACATCTTTCACATATATATAT
>NW_004524846.1:1114175-1116403 GCF_000260255.1 Octodon degus | reverse complement strand
TAAGCTAGTCATTACCATGTCTGGGCCATTTGTACTATGAATAGAGCAGTTCCTTAGGGAACAAAAATTCTGACCTTGAAACTCAGGCCCGGGTCTGAACCCTCATGATGTCTGGTACAAGTGTGCGGTCCTTACTCAGACTCAGCTTTACCTTTTTAAACAGGCAATGAGATCTACTTTAAAAAATCCTATAGAGGATTATACAACGCATATCTGAAATACCTATCACTGTCCACATCATACAGCAAACAGTGTGCATTACTAAATGCAGTAGATTTTCTGCTACTTTGGTATGTTCCAGAGAATATTACTTTTACAGTTTCCACATGTTTGGTTACAATATTCTGAGGAAATGTTCCCAATATGATAGGTGCTTGAATTTATTTTTAGTCCTACTGAGCACAAAACTACTACATATCTACAGTCTATTCCATGAATTAGAGATTTTACTGCTCATCTATATATACATATATAATAAAAACATTGATATGAAGTAGAATAGTATATGATAGAGGCTGAGGACTGTAGCAGGGCCAAGAGATGTAGGATGACTGATAAGAGTTACACAATCAAAGCTCATACAAGTCATACTTCTGATGTTCTATAGTGGTGATAATAGTTCACAATAACTCACTGTATATTTTGTGAATAATGAAAATAAAGAAGCTAGGATATACCAAATGCAAGAAAATCCACAGAAGTGCCAGCCCTGCTATGCTGTAACTATTTGATATATACCCTGAGATGAAGAACTTAGGTACTTTCTCTGTAATAAGTATTATAACTTACATCCTCATCATCTGATTATGAATTTTTTCTTCTGTATATCCATATTAGAATATGTCATTTTCTGTCTTTTAGATAGTTTAAAATTGGGTCAACTGCAATTTTAAAAAGTCTAAAGAAATGAAATGTCAGCTAGCCTGATTAGATTATTAACCGTTGAGTATACTCATTAATTATCATGCTATCTCCCATATAAATGTACAACTAAAATAATGATATTTTTATCCAAAAAAAGCAGGAATATGTTTGCATTTTTACTTAAAATATATTATCTTTACAATGACTTTAAAAATCTGAATCAAGGGCTTGGAAGATAGCTCAGCAATCTAAGTGCCTGCCTGGCAAGCACAGGGACTTTGGTTGGATCCACAGTACCGGGAACCATGGGCAGGTGATCTGGTCACCAAAACTGGGTGTGGTGGTACACACCTGTGATTCCAGCACTGGGGAGGCTGAGACAGGAGGATCACTATAAGTCCGAACTGCACACTGAGATCCTGTACCAAATATATAAAAACTGAATAAATAAAAGGTGTTTAAAAATCTGGGTCATATATCTTTATACATTGTGTGAAAAGAACTCCTATATAATTAAAAATCTAGTAGTATTTTACATAAGTTAGTGAGGCAAAAATGCCAAAAAAAGAAAAAAGTAAAAGAAAACGATGAAGGAATGAGTCACATGAAGGTACAAAGCCTGTTGAGTGGCTGCTGCAGCAGACTGTTTCTATCACTGAAAGCTCCTACAAGCTCTGCGTCAATGAGCTAGCTGAGCTCTCCTGTTTTCATTTTACCAATAAAACACATAAGCTTGACAATTGGAAGAAAAGTGAAACAACCTAAATAGGTTATTATGAAATTCAATGTGGATTGTACTATCACAAGATCTGATTCCCTTTAGTGTTAATATGAGTTTACACTGAGGAAATAAAGTAGAGAAAAAATTGCTGCCTCTGTTTTCTTTTATGGAAGTGTATGGCCTCATAATGGGAAGATATTTTTAGGTATGTTCATGAGATTCTAGTATTCTATAAATATTCTGAGAACCTTCAAAGAAAAAAGGTATAGTTAATCCATCTTCAAACAGAATGATACAGAACTTTCTCCAGTAAACAGAAGAAATAGTGAAAGAGATAAGGAAGAAGAGATAGAGACACAAAGAAGGAAGGAAGGAGGGAAGGAAAGAAGGAGGGAAGGAAAGAAAAAAAGGAAGGAAAGAGGGAGGGAGGGAAGAAGGAATGGGAAGAGATAGAGGGAGGGAGGGGGGAAGGAAGTGAGGGATAAAGAGAGATAAAAGGAAAAACCCAAATTTGAAAACAAGTAGCAATTGCCTGAAAAACTCTGTGAAGTCATCCTAGATGGAAAGAAAGTTACTAAGGTTACTTTGGTGTCTTTGTTAACTCAGTTTGCCAATCAGTTTTAAAGATGTGTATAAACTAAAC
>NW_004524846.1:1108943-1110300 GCF_000260255.1 Octodon degus | reverse complement strand
AAAAAAAAAGCAGAAAAGACTTCTTTGCAGTGCTCTTGGATGAGGAATTATTCAAAAGTCTAACCAGAATGTATTCCTGAAATGCATTTTTTCTGATCAGTTTACTCAATCATGCATGATTAATTCTTTTCCTGTCAGATCAGGCAACCTGTAAGTTGGAATGATAATAGTTTATTTTAAAAAATATACCAGGCATGCTGCGATTGTGAGGAATTTTTAGCTGTCTAAGATGGTGGAAATTCTATCATTTGTGCAACTTTCAAAAAATAATTAAAGGCAGGAGAAGGTCAGAATAAAAGTACACAAAGTTATTCAGGTATGTTAATAAACTTTTAATAGCCAGGAAAATTATACCATCTCTCCTTAGGAGTTCACTGAATGATCCAAAACCAATTTTCCATTTTTAATAAAGAGAAAAATGAAAAAAACAAATGAAGAAGGAAAATAAAAAGAAAAAACAGATTCTAGTCTTGCATTAATGTAACAATTGGCAATATTGAGTTCACAAGGCTTTTTGTTCTTTCAAATAAACTCATCCAAAACCCCAAGTTTGTCAAAATTTGAACATATCTTATTGCCTCCTTTCATGTTTATTACTTTCATCAATTTAAATAAAGACATAAAGTTCTTTCCTTTAAACCTTCTGCAATTTTTCTGTAGTAAAAGTTGAACTTTTACTACCTTCTCTCATGTCTATATTAACCACAATTTTTTAGTTTAAGACATTAGCAGTTTCTTTTATCTATGATAATCAGAACCTACATTAGGGATGAAAACACACACATAATCTTTAATATACCTTAGCATTTATTTAATGACTTTGACCTCAATTATAGCTTTACCCTGTCTTATTAATTACAATTCAAGTGAAATACTGAATTTGTATTAGCTATCAATGGAGACAACAAGCATATGCAGAATTATGTCTATCTTATACAGACTAAAGTAGCTCACAAATATGTACTGTATGTACTACAATTTTGCATATGCATTTACATGAAGGAAATTGGAAATGAAATAAATGCTAGTTTTGTTTTCTATTGCTACATAGCAAATTTTTGTAAGTTTTGCACTTAAATAACACAAATTTATTATCTCCTACTTCCTATCATTGAGGAGGCATCAGTTCATAGATAACCAAATTTTTGTTCAAAATCTCAGAGGCCCTTGAGACTTGAGCCCTTCTGCTAACCTCATGCCAGGTGTTGATAAGTGCAGTACCACAGTCTGGTTTCTTGTTGGCTTGTTGGGGCCTCTTTTACATCTAGAGATTTTCTTGAGTTCCTAACTCACAACTGGAACTTTGATTCCTCAAAATTAGGAAAAGTATGTTTTCCCTTTGTTTTTTTTTAAGCCA
>NW_004524846.1:1097352-1108538 GCF_000260255.1 Octodon degus | reverse complement strand
CTAGTTGTGGCTCAAGGAATATAAGCAACACTATAATATACAATTTCCGAAAATAATGTTTTAAAATGGTGGAAAATAGCTAGAATGTATGAAGAAATCTTATAACTCAACAATAAATGAACCAGAAATATCTATGCATATATGTGGGACAGAAAAAGAGAAACAATTGAAAAAAGGAGACAAAACAAATTAAGCATTATCTGCTCCTTTCCATAGAACAGCAGAAATCCACAGTTCAGTCTTCCAAAGTCCCATCATTTTCACTACCGGAAGTTGACCTCAAAGACACACCTCCCCCAAAACCAAGATGTTGCTCAGTGTGATCATTCTGTTTATAGTCGAGTATTAGGAATAGCCTATAAGCCCATGCATAGCAGTCTGGTTGAATAAACTGAACATCTACATCATACAGTATTATGTAACATATTAATAAAGCTGAATTTTAATAAAAACAAATGAACCTAAAAAAAGAGAATAAAAATAGTACCAAATTACATTATAAATGATACAGAATTTCACTAAGCAAAATGATAGGAATTCACCAATGATTGTTATATTGTATATTGTTGTCTTCAGATTAG
Source organism: Octodon degus (assembly GCF_000260255.1). Classification (NCBI taxonomy): domain Eukaryota; kingdom Metazoa; phylum Chordata; class Mammalia; order Rodentia; family Octodontidae; genus Octodon; species Octodon degus. The sequence goes on along the minus strand of NW_004524846.1, from coordinate 1,107,957 downwards.
TTGTTCAGATTACCAGATATAAGTTGGAAAGACTGGTCCAAAAATTAAAAAGAATAGAAAAAAAAAAGTAGATCATTAAACTGCTTTCAATAGACCAGCAAGATATCAGCAGTATAATTATTCAATCTATTCTACATATGTGCATAGGCATTTCTGGTTTATTTATTGTTTTCCCTTTCTTCTCTAAAAAACAAAACTTCATAGAAATCAAGATAATTACAGCAATTACTAGCCTGTTATATTCATGTATATGTCTGAATTTAAGGTGGAACTATACAAGGTTGTGGTATTTAGGGATTTTATTCAAATCCACATGTGTTAATGGTATTCTGATATGAAGGCTTTTTGTCACCTTCTTACCCAATGGCCACCATGGAATGTATGCACTCTGACCATGAAGTCTGTTTCTTAAACTAGGCAAACTGAGCCACAGTAACTACTAATAAAATCTTAAAATTTACATAACAGTATACTGTGATGAAATTGGTAATATCATCACAATTGCCTGTTATGGCCGGGACTAAATAAGGATTCCCTGGATATAAGCCTTGGTGTGCTTTAACAGTGGATCTGCTAACTCAGATGGCTATTCATAGCCATGCAGGCTAAAAGCATTGACATGCTGAATAAAGAGTAATTTATGCACAAGGTGGGATGGAGTCTTATGATGTGTAGTTTTTACCTATGATTCATAATAGCATGTAATTGAAGAAGTATTTATTGCCTGTTACTCCAGTGTCCGTTTAATATTTTCCAACTGTGGAAAATGAATCCACAAATAGGTAGGAATACTATTTAGTGAGTTTAGGATTTTAAAAAATCTGTTTTATTAAAAAGTTCCACAGTTTACTTTTGAAAATTATATTTGTCAGTGCATTTTAATATTAGCTGATGAGGAGGCTTATTTGAAATTTTGTTACATTCAATGGACATATTCTAAGAAATTTCAATTACATCATTCTATTTTTTTCTGACCTACTTCCTATTTGTTCTCTTCCAAGTCTCCAGAAGTCTATCTCCTAATTTCCTGTACTCTTATCTATTTTTTAATGACTTATGAGAACTTGTACTGTAACATCATGTAACTCAGTAGTGTCCCTAATTTTCTGATCCAGGAGATTATGGGGCCAAAGAGGAAAGTGATCGATGATGTAGAGTGTGCCTAAGGAGAGTCACATGGAGAGAAAACATTCTCTCAGGCTTTCACAGAGAGCACATTGGCCAATTAATGGCCATGACTCATCCACATGGCTGACACTGACAAAAGTTCCACAATCTGAGGTACAGGATCTCAGGAAAAATCCTGAGGGGATTTGACTGACCTTATCAGATCCAATTCTTGTTGCATAGGTCTTGCTTTATCTTGGTCTTAACCATCCAGCAGAAGAGTATTAAAATGAAGTATAAGAAGTAAAGCCATGCTGTTATGTTGAGCTGTAGGGGACTCAGGTCAACAATTTCTGACATTTCCACTCAAGTGGAAGACCCAATACTATTATGGACTACTGGACTCTTTTAGAATATTTTGCTGAGTTAACACACCTATAAGATTCAAATAATGGAAATAAACAGAAAAGGGGATACAGATGAATGTCCATTTTGTATCTGTGTATTCAGAAGGGTTAGGATAGATATATAGTTACATTCTTTATTGAATAGAGGGATTTGTTCTAATAGTATTTGTAAATAGAATACCATGTCTGCATCTTGTATAGCAATTAACCACTAGGAGGAATGTATACAATGTGTTAATTATTGAAACTGTTCTACCAATTTGTTTTGAAACTGTCTCATTGCTATTTGTTTCTCAATATAATTATGGAAAAAATAAAAAAATAAAAATAGATAAAAATGAATGATTTATTAAATAATTTATGTTTCTCATATAAGAAAGGAAACACATTCAGCTTTCTGAGTCTGACTTCTTTAACATGATAATTTCTAAGACTGTTCATATTCCTTCAAATTATATGGCATCAAAAAAAAAAAAAAAGGCTACAGGGCCAAGGACATGGTTCAGTAGAATAAGCACTTCTCTGGCAAGCACCAGGGCCTGAGTTCAATCTCTGGTTCTGTTAAAAAAAAAAAAGGATCATTTTTTATGGCTGAGGAATGTATCTATATCTATATCATCTACATCTACATCACCATTTTATTCATTCATCTATTTATTTCATTATAGTTATTTATTCATTGTTACATGTTTGCCATACAGGCCTATGTATTCATTTTGAGGAACTGATATATATTCAAAGAATTTTATATACGATTTATCAGCCTTTTTTACAATAAAAGGATGTTGGATTTAGGCAAAGGGTATTTCTATATAAATAGAGATAAGCGTATGATTTTTATCCTTAAATTCTTATTATATCTTTGTTTTTCATATATTGTACCATCTTTGCACTCTGGGATGAAGCTGTTTAATTACTATGTACAGTGTGACTAAACAAAGGCATATTTTAAAATTTTTAAAACTTACTGTGGTGAAGGACACGTTGGCATCATTCCAACTAGAAGTACTTGCCCCGCTTCAAACACACATATCCTAGCATACTTGGCGCTTTCTGGTGCACCTCTAGAAGTCTTATTTCATGAGCATGGTCATGATTATTTCAATATCCTGAGTCCATTCAAAGCTTTTAGTTTTCATGGGCATTTTGGCTTTCAGGAAGAGCCAGAGGTCACATGGTGTCAGATCTGGTGAATGAGCTGGATGAGGACACGAGTCAGGTTTCCAGGCCTGTCCTTACGTCAGCAGTGTGTGGCAGTAGCTATCACCACATCCGGGATCTCTCCTCCTGAGGCCATGAAAGGGAATTTCAGTGCTGTCTCAGGGAAAGGGAAGAATAAGGAGGTAAGCATCCAAGGAAAGATACATCTTGTAAGGCTAACGTCATTGTGAGATAAGTTTCTATTTGAACTATTTTTTATCAAAAAAGGTATTGAATTTTGTCACAGCCTTTCAGGATCTATTGAGATAATCACGTGATTTTTATTTTTGTTTATATTTATGTGTGTTACATTTATTGATTTAAGTATAATGTAACACAATACTTGCATCCCTGGGATAAAACCAACTTTATCATCTTTATAATTCAAGTTGAATTCAGTTTGAGAGGACCTTTTATGATTTTATATCTATGCTCACCAAGAATATTGATGTGTGGTTTCCTGTCTTTGTTGATTTTTGACTAGTATTAGTATAAGTGTGCTCCTGGCTTTATAAAATTAATTTGAGGTGACAGTTTCTCTTTATATTATAAGAAAAACATTTTTGATGTATTGGTATTATTTCTTCTCTGGGGATCTGGTAAAATTTAGTAATAAACTCATGTGGTTCTTCACTTTTCGCTTTTGGTTGAATTCTCTTTGCTGTTTCAATCTTATTTGCTATTTTTTTATTATTTGCTATTGAGCTATTTAGATTTCATGTATTATCTTGGGTCAATTTCTGTATGTCTCATGTGTATAGGAATTTATCTATTCCTTCAAGATTTTCTGCTTTATTGCAGTCAAATGCTCTACAGCTGAGCTACACCCCCATTCTAGTTTATTGTGACATAAATTTTGACAATAATTTCTGGAAATCTTCTAGATTTCAGTGTTGTCATGTATTTTCACTCTTTTCATTTCTAACTTTAATGATCTGGTCTTCTTTCTCTTTCTTTTGATAAGTATGTCTAAGGATTTACCAATCCTGTACATGTTTTCTTTTTTGGCGGAACCAGGGATTGAACTCAGAACCTTGTGCTTGCCAGGAAAGTGCTTACTTAGCCATCTCCCCGGCTCCTTGCACGTGTTTTTAAAAAGCTAAATTTTTGATTTGTTAAGCAGTTATCTTATTTTTGTTTTAATTTCATTCATTTCTGTTCTGATCTTTATTATTTCTTTCCTCCTACTTCTTTTAAGCTTTGATTGCTCTTGATTTTTTAGGACGTTGAGATGCATCATTATCATTTATGTCCACTCTATATTCTAATGTAGACACTCAGAACAATAATCTTTCCTCTTAGTACTGATTCCTTTGTATCCCACAGAATTTCATATTTAGTGTTTCCAGTGTGATTAAATTGTAGATATTATTTAACTCCTGTGATATCTCTAGTGATCTATTCTTCACTTTAAGAGTATGCTCTTTTAATTCTCTGTGTTTGTGGCACTTCTGTGGTTCTATATGTCATTGAATTCTAGTTTCATTTTCATCTGAGAGGGAATATAAAATTATTTCAATTTTTGTATTCATTGAGATTTGATTTCTTGCCTAAAATATGGTTGTAAACAATGTTCTGTGGATTCTGAAAAGTGTTATTCTGCTGAATTTGGTTGAAACACTCTACATTAATTAAGTCCTTTTGAGCAATAGTGTGGTTTAATTCTGAAGTTTTGACTATTTGTCAGTTTTCTTGTCCGTGTTTGATAGGGGGTTTTGAATCCTCTAATATGATTGCATTACAGTCTATCCATTTTTTAATGTTAAGTGTTATTTGCTTTATGAAACTGAGTGTGCCAGATCCATCTATCTCTCTCTCTCTCTCTCTCTCTCTCTCTCTCTCTCTCTCTCTCTCTCCATCCATCCATCCATCCATCTATCTATCTATCTATCTATCTATCTATCTATCTATCTATCTATCTTAGTATAATGTTATATTGGATATATATAATATATCCTCTTTGTATCTTATCATTGGGTTTGGTTTGTCTACTTTGTTGAATATAAATGCAGCTACTACTGCATGCTTATGGCTGCAGCTACTTGAAATACCATTTCCTATTTTTTTTCCAATTTCTGTATCTATATCCTTGTAGATAAAGTATGTTTCTTACAGATGGATATTTTCATCTACTCTGCCAATCTGTCATATAATTGTTGCCCTAAGACAATCTCCATGAATTGTTATTATTGAAGGATATGTACTAATTTGATTGTGAACTATTTTTTCTGGTGTCTAAATCATTCCTCTTATCCCTTTATCTTTTTTCGCTATGGTTTGGTTTTTTGTTTTTGTTTTGTTTTGTTTTTCTCTCTGTGTCTCCTATTTGTCTTCTTGGTCTGACTAGAATCCCTTTAAGGTTTTTTTCTGTATTATTGGCTTGGTGTTCATGAGTTTGTCTAGTTCAAATTATCCTTTCAATGATTTTATGCTCTCAATTTTGATAGAATGCATGGCAGGATATAATAATCTTTATTGGCAATTATTCTCTTCCAGAGATTAAAACTTTATTTATTCCTTCCTGGCCTTTATGGTTTTTGTGGAGAAGCATGAAGTCATACTGATGATTTCTGCCCTAAAAATGGACTAGTGCTTTTCTCTAACAGGCTTTTAAAAAATAATTTTCTTTGTGCTAAATTCTCATTATTTTGATTCTGATGTGTAATGAGGAGATTCTATTCTCATCATGTTTCTTTGGGGTTCTAGATGGCTACTATTCCTGAGTATCCATCTCATTGTCCAACTTTGGGAAGTTTTTGGCTATTCAGTGAATAGATTGTTTAAGTCATTGTCCTATATTTTAATGCCTTTTGTTGGTGAACGAGCCTTATATAATTTCTTTTTAATTGACTGAAGAGTACTAATACAGTCAGTCTGGTGGTGCTTATTCCTTTTTCTTTTGATCTTCTCTTAATATTCTAGCATTTCCACCCTGTCTTCAACTTTTCATATTCTTTCTTACTACTAGTTTCTACTTCCTAGACTTCCAATGAATTTTTAATTTGACTGATTGAAGCTTTCATTTCTAGGATATCTGCTTTGTTTATTTTTAGAATTCTGTCTCTTAAATGAAGAGGACTATCATATTCTGCCTTGGCATCCTTAAATCAGCTACTCATTTGCTTATTCTTTGATCTCACTAATCATTTCAATAATTTAGCTGTTTTTGTATTTTCTTTGATCAATTTGATCATTTTAATTGTCATTTTTTAAAGTTCTTTTGACCTACTTTTTTCAGTACCCATGGGGTAAGTTTTGGGGAGTTACTTATTTTGGAGGAATCTTGTTTTGTTTTCTTATTTTGGATGTGTTTCTGTATTGAACTTTGTACAACCGTGTAGGTAGAAAATCTGTTCCTTACAATTTAATGTAACAACCTCTTTGAAAAGACACGTTCTATGAATGCTGGCACATTTAAATCAGTACAAGCTAATATCCTTCTTTCTGAATACTCAAATTGGATTCTACTGAACTGCTACAAGCATTACTCTTTGTTAGCTATTCAGGAGAGTAATTTCTTTAATGTTAAAGAAAAGGTATCACTATCATGGTACATCATAGGAAAAGTATCACAACTAAAGGACTAGGAAGAAGGCTGTTTTAAAATACAGAAGTGCTCAAGATTATTTTATCCACAGAGAAAATACAGGCACATAAAGACACAAAAAAATTCTATGAAGTTAATAATGAAAAATAAAACCCTGTTAATTAAGCAGACCTGTAAAGAGGGTAGTCTTGTCTCTAAATGGAAAATACACACGCTTGACTGTTCCTCAGTTTCCTTTGCCAGTTTCCTCATGGAAACCTCTGGAATTCAACTTTCCCTCATGTTTACTTTGGGATGTCAGGCTCCCGCCTTTCCCATCTTATAAAATTTCTTAAGCAGAGCATGTTTTACGAGGCATCTTCAAGCTTATCACTTGGTTTTGTCTTTTGAGGCTTTCACAATGAAACAGTTGTACCCCTGTGTGAGGGTTTAATCAGAAGCACACAGCATACTGTATAAGGCTCTGTGGGCAGGCAGGGTTGGCACTATGCTCTTCATCACCAAACTAATGAGGTATTTTATACTCTAACTTAGATAATGAATCAATAATAATAAACAATAAGTAATAATATGAAAATACAAAGATGAGCAGGACCAAAAGAAGGACAGAGGTAGGAAAAAGAGGAAGAGATGGCATGATATAAGATGTGCAATATATATGCACCAACTCCTATTATCAATCCTTATGCACTAAATGCACATGCGAATAAAAAACAAATTAGAAAACCTCAAGTCTTAATCATATTTTAATCAGTTTCAAGTTACAACTTAGAGACTTTCATTTTCCAAGTTTTAAAACACAAAGATGTTTTAGATCATATATTTTAGGATATGAAGAGCTCTGGGAACAAAAGCATTCTGTCACAGTTCAGTAAGGATTCATGCATACAGAAGACCAGGAATTTCAATGTGGCACTTGTAATTTTTCTTGACCCAAGGCTTTTCAAACCTGTGGAACTTCGGAGACCAACATTTCAGTGAGCATCCGTAAGAGTGAGGTAGAACACTCAAATGTTGAAAATATAATGCTCAAAATTGGAAACCCTCTGCTGTGCAGGCTCTGCCCCCAGGACGTAGGTGAGATGGCAATTGAGACTGGGCGTGGTGGCGTGCACCTGTAATCCCACCTTTTGGGAGGCTGTAAACAGGTGGATCACTACGAGTCTGATCTAGTAGGCCATTCCAAAAAATACAGAAAAAAGAAAAATGGAGACCCAGAAAACATGAAACGTCCAAATTTCACTTACTTAATGATGAAACCAGTAGGACATAAAACTAGTCCAAAGGATCTATGAGAGCTTATGTTTTTATATAGTAGGTGAAGAAAAGGAACAATAAGATGAGATCAAATTATGTACTATTTTATAAATGTTCAGGATATCATTTCTTTACTGAACAGAAAAAAGATATTATTTTTATCATCTTTGTAGATTGCAAAAGATTGAAGCTCCAAATTCTTATTTAAAGTTGCAGCTCTATGAAAGAATTATACCTCTTACACAGCTCATAGAAAAATGCAGTTGTGGAGTTTAATGATTAAGTACTTTGGTTTTACTTTATTTCTAAATTCAAATAATTTTATCATATATATACACATATGAGATTTTTTACTATTACACAAAATTCTTACCTATGAATACTATTATATACATGTGTGTAGGTGCAATAAGATATATACACAGTATTTGTGTATAGAACATAGAACATAGAAAGAACCATTCTACTAATTCACAGCCCAAGTCAATACAAAGAAATGAAAAAATATATTTTGGTGGCATGTTGTTAGTTATTCTATGATTATGATTTATCCATTTTGATCCTACACATTTTGATGGACCTATATTCTGTTAGTATTCACTCCTTTATCTTTGTCTGTTGTTAATTTGTTTATTGTGAGAAAAGGTTTCACTAGGTAGTCTAGGTTGCCTTTGATCTCACAAGATAGCATGGGCTGGCATCTGACTGCAATTTTCTTACCTCTTCCTCCCAAATCCTGGGATTACAGGTGTGTGCCACACATCTTGCTCATCCATTTGTCTGTTAATGAAAAAAATACACTTTTCAATTGTTGTTTTTGTAAACAGATAAATATATTGAAAATATTATTCAGTTTAAATCTTGATATGAGTACAAAATCATATATTATTTGCCTTATAAAATTTATAAGATAATAGCATTATGTTCAAAACATTTTTGTGTTTTTCTACTCTTAAGGACTGAATTTAAACATTGTTCTACTTATATTATAGCTGTGCATTGTATTCTTAGTTGATAGGCTTTGTAGAAAAAAGCATATGATAATGTCAATGCCTTTTAAACAAAGAACACTAGGAAAGGATCTGCAGGCAAGCATGTTTATTCCTGTCATGAGGAGGGAGAATGCATAAGTCAGGGAACCAGGCAGACAATTCAGAGGACCAATGTTAGGGGAAAAATTACTGATCTACTTTATTTTATTTTTTTTTTCAAAGATTTGAACTACCTTTTCTTTGTCAAATTGTTAGGACAGTTTCAATAATTAACACATTGAATACTGTCTTCCTAGTGGTTATTTGCTGTACAAGATGCAGACATGATATTCTATTTACAAACACTATTACAACAAATCCCTCAATTCATTAAGAGATTGTAACTATATATCTATCCTAACCATTTTTAATGCACAGATACAAAATGGACATTCATTTATATATCCCCTTTTTGTTTAGTTCCACCATTGGAATATTATAGGTCTGTTAACTCAGCAAAACATTCTAAAAGAGTCCAGTAATCCATAATAGTATTGGGTCTTCTGCTTGACTGGCAGTGTTAGAAATTGTTGATCTGAGTCTCCTACAGCTCAACATAACAACATGGCTTTACTTCTTATACTTTTCTTTTACACTTTCTGCTGGATGGTTAAGACCAAGATAAAGCAAGACCTATGCAACAAGAATTGTATCTTTTGGATCATCATATCATAGTGATATATGTGTACCTATGTTTATAGCAGCACAATTTGTGATACCCAAATCTTGAAAACAACCAAGATGCCCATCACCTGAGGAATGGATGAAAAAGATGTGGTATTTTTATACGATGGAGTATTACTCACCTATAAAGAATGATAAACTTGGAGGCTTTATATTTAAGTGGATGCTACTTGAAGATATACTCATAAGTAAAATAAACCAGACACACATGTGTAAATATCGTATAGTTTCCCTAGTATAAGAACTCAAAAGAAAAAATACAAGTAGAATGATATAATACAATTAAAAGGAAAGCAACAATTTGAGAACTAGACAATGAAAAGAGAGCAAGGAGAATAGCTAGAAAACATGGCATGGGCAAGGCACACAGTTATATGTAGAAGATGGGTAAGGCAATGATCCTAAGAATCTTCAGATTTTTGAATCTTGAAGTTAATTGGAATGATTCTCACCCTGACTAACTATATATACAGACATCTGCGAACTAAGCAACTGCACTGAAAATAGCAATTTATAATAGTAGATTCATGCTTGGAGTGCCTGTCATTCTGGTCTTCTGAATACGTGCTGCTTGTCATGACATGCCAGTTGCTGCTGTGCTGTCTCTCTGGTGGATGATTGTTCAAAAAGAAGGGGTTGGTGAATGAAGGCAGGAGACAGGAAAAGAAATGTTGCTGAACTGTCCTGCTACAAGGTTGTGAATGGTTAGATTTCCAATTTAAAAAATTAAATTTAAGCTTCCATTGTTTAAAATTAAGCTTCCATTGTTTAATTTCAAGGAAGGTCTAGAAGACAAAGCAGGAAACTAGATAGAATTAGAGGCCATTGCACTAGGCAAAATGAATAAAAAATAGGATTTATTTTAAAAACTTATGACCTGAAAGAAGATATAGACTAGTAGGATTGGGTGGAGCTTGGAGTTGAGGAGGTCCAATGTGAATGAATGCAGGAAGTTGAATTAGGGAGTCTCAGATCAACTAAAATCAAAAGTAATTAGTTGAAGTGGAGGGACATAAAATCTGATGTAAAACAACTGGAAAGAAGTGACTTGTTGATCAAACAAAGCATATGTATAGGATTCAAAAAAAAAGGAAGAGGTCTGACAAGGCTGACCTGCCTGGCCTCCACCCCCACCCATCATGGTAATAGCCAGTCTGAGAAGTCCCCTAAGAGCTGGCAGTATCAAGGCAGCATGGAAGAATGTAGCCTCTCAGGATAGACTTGGAGTATGCTGGCCCTTCCTTTAATCCTCCCTCCTCCAAACACAGAGGAGGCTGCAGCCAACCAGCATTTTTACCTTCAGAAGTGAGGGGCCAGTGATCAGGGATGGGAGGGAATGGAACCCCTCCTACTAAATCTCAAACTCAGAGCA
>NW_004524846.1:1093164-1095802 GCF_000260255.1 Octodon degus | reverse complement strand
GCAACAAACTACACAAAACACATAGGTGTGAAAGGTCTGATAAGCTGTAATCCAATTTTAACAGAGTAGCTCTACATATTATTGTTACAAATATACAGATGAATTGAATAAAATACGTATAAATATATATTAGAGCTAGACTAAACCTTGAAAAAATGGACATTATAGATTTAAAGTTTTCCACTCAACAGCAAAAGACACATTATTCACAGCAGTACACCACTTTCTGCAAACTAAACCATGTACTTCTTTATAGAACATGCTTAAGCAAATGCAAAGGAACAGAAAGTGTCCCATGAATATTGTCAGATTATAGTATAACAAAATGGAAATGAATAACAAAGGAAATCACAAAATACATAAAAATTAAATAATACCCTCTTAAATGAGGGTATTATTATGTTGCATATGAATTGAAGAAGAAATTAGACAGTCTCTATAATTAAATGATAGTGCCATATGATATACACGAATTTATAGGACACAATGAAAGAAGAGAAGTTGATAGCAGTGAAATCTCGCATCAGGAAAAGAATGAGCTCCCACAAATAGCCTACTGTTGAACTTCAAGACCCTAGAAAAATAAAACAAATTTAACTGAAAACCTCATACAAGGCAGAAATGTATAAAGATATGAGTAAAAATTAATGTGATTTAAATGAAAAAATATAAAGAATCAATGAGTTAAAGAGGTTTTTTTTCATTTTGTTTTGTTTTGGTTTTGGTTCTGGTTTGCAGAACTGGGCCTTGAACTCAGGCCCTTGTGCTTGTCAGGCAAGCGCTTATTCTACTAAGCTATCTCCCTGACTCCTAAAGAGTTTGTTTTTGAAAAATTAAATAGTCAAGTCCTTAGCCAACCTTATCAAAATAATGGAAGAAAAGACACAAATCATGCAAAGGGGAATAAAAAGATTAACATCAGAAATTATTATACATAAATCCAAATCATCAATACCTGCTTTGAGAACCTACACTCTAATAAGATAAAAAATTAGTTTTTTGTGGTTATTAAATATGACCAAAAAGCAATTTTCAGGTGTGTCACCATCTAAAATACATAATACCATAAATCAAAGAATCTACTATACACACACATGCATGTTGCACATGTGCACAGATTCAGATATACCATGAAACTGAAACAAAAGGTACAGTAAGTTATGGCTCACATGTCTTAATGCCTGAAAGTGATGAACTGTGAAATGCATAGTTTATACCATTCTAAGTTTTTAGATAGTTTTGCCTTATAGACTAACATGACTGCAAATCACTAATTGCTTATAATGTATAGCTTTAAGTATCCAGAGACAAAGCATATATGTCAATTATTGGAGAACTTGGCATGGTTCAAGCAAGGTCTTAAACATTTGATGCCTTTTTTCAACTATATTTAATTATTTTTTAAGTTTTACACAATACAGTATTACTCAGCTATAAAGCAGGATAAATTTGAGTCTTTTGTTGGCAAATGGATGCAACCAGAGAACATACTCCTAAGTAAAATAAATCAGACCCACATGTGCAAACATCAAATTGTCTCCCTAGTGAGAGAATGTGAAAGAGGAAAATGGAATCTGGCGGATACAAGAGATACTGGGAAAAGGGAATGGACTTACTCATAAGGAAAAAGTTGCTGAGTTAACAAGAATGACAGCAAAGGAGAGGAAGTAGGGGAAAGTGATTTATCCATGTATGTAAGCAGGATGGTTTGGACAACTGTACTGTGCATTTCTGCTGGTCTATTGAAAGAGAAGATAATGCTTGATTTGTTTTGTCTCCTTTCTTCAATTATTTGCATTTTTTCTGTTCTTTATTTCATATTAATTGCTATTTAATTGTTTCTTATTTCTAATTCCTCATCTTCTCTTTTAGATTGTTTGTAGGTCTCCATCCCCTAACACAGAATTACTAATGAACCATATTAAGAGTCATGCATCAAGCACTTCTGTTTTTAAATATTTTCGTAACTATAACTCCTGAGAGAAACCTTAATAGTTTATGGAAAAAAAAAGGTTATCCACTCAATAAATAAATATGTATTAAGTGTAATTATTTGGCTTCTGTTTTAAGTGCCTAAGAAAACAAAAGCCTACCACTCTTTTTTGTTTTACTACCAAGAACAATTGGTTCTATTGAAGATGAGATATATTTGAATTTTCCTACATGCCAATCCGCTTATAACTATGAATTCAGAAAACTAAAAAATTCTAAAAACTTCAAAATTTTTATAGGAATTCACATAGAAAAAGCTGAAATTATGGATATCTTAACAATTAATATAAGCACATTTGTTTGTAAAATTTTTCAATGTAATATATGCTCATTTTAAATATTCCAATGAGTACTGAGATGTAGAATAAACAAGGAGCAATTTTAAATCGCATGAAGCCAAGACTAATGACATCAAGGAGCAAAACCATGATCTGTCAGGCTCACTTTTATTATTTAGATGACTTTATTGAATGAATCAATTTTAATTTTATGAATTTTATTATATTAAACAATGAGCAACTTAACAGGAAAATAATCACAAATGATTATTTTGAATTTCTAATATTTATTGTTTATAAAAAAGCAGCAAATTTTTCAACATTGATTGTTTTTTGTTGTGCTAGGCCTAAAAAAGAACAACATAAAA
>NW_004524846.1:1091433-1092364 GCF_000260255.1 Octodon degus | reverse complement strand
ATGAGTTAGGGTCATTGTTTGACCCATTTGCTCTCCGTGAAAGCCTGAGAGAATGTTTTCTCTCCATGTGACTCTCCTTAGGCACACTCTACATCATTGAGCACATTCCTTTGTGGCCCCATAACCTCCTTGATCAGAAAATTTGGGACACAATTGAGCTACATAATGTTACAGTACAGGTTCTTCTATGTCCTGAGTCCTCACTGACCTTGAAAAGCTAGGGCCAAAATGTTGGCTGTCCTTGCAACACTTCTTTTTCTCTGATTTTTGGTCTGCAAACTTAGGATGTTAACCCTCTAAAGAGAAGCTTATTATTACCCTAAAACATATGTATTTGGGTTGTACCTAACTGTCTGAATATCAAACATCTTAGGCATAACAAGGAGCAGGTATTTTCCATCAAGTATTGATATATTAAACTTTAAGTCCCTGCAGAATATGAAGACAAAAATTTAAAAAAATTTTTAAAATATTTGAAAAAATATGGATGAACAATTACATAATTTTACACAGAAATCAAGAAATCGAACCACATGCACCACTGTAGCAGGACGGTCCTGTGACATTTTTTTTTCCTGTCTCTTGTTTTCATTTATTACCCTTTTTTCTTATACAAACATTTACTTGAGAGACAGAATGGCAGTAATTGGCATGTCATGACAAGCAGTATGTATTTAGATGACCAGAATGACAGGCATTCCAAGCATGACCCGACCATTACACATTGCTATCTTCAGTAGAGCTGCTTAGTTCACAGTTTTCATCATATATAGTTAGTCAGGGTGAGAATTCTACCAATTAACTTCTACTTTCAAAAACGTGCTACAGAGTCTCAGGATCCTTACTTACCCATCTTGTGCATATAAATGTATGGCTTTGTGCCTGTCATGTTTCCCAACTTTTCTCCTTGCCCTCTCCTCATTGTCCAATC
>NW_004524846.1:1085097-1090783 GCF_000260255.1 Octodon degus | reverse complement strand
ATGAGATGATATCTCGGTGTTGTATTAATTTCATTTCATGGATGGTTAGGGATGTGGAACATTTTTTCATATACTTTGCTTCTTTAATTTCATCCTCTGGGAAGTATATGTGCATCTCAGATGCTCATATTTGGATTGGTCCTTTAAATTTTGGGACCCTATTGTGTTTTAGTTCTTTTTAAATTCTAGAATTCACACCTTTGTCTGAACACTGATCAGTCAAGATTTTTTTCAAAATTTGAGGTTTGTCTTTTCACTTTTTTCATAATTTCTTTTGACATACAAAAGATTCTCAATAACAGGTGATCACAGTTGATAATTCTTTCAAATGTTACCTGTGCAATTTGATTTTTGTTCATGAATTCTTTGCCTACCCCTATGTATTCAAGAGTTTCTCCTGCTTTCTCTTCCAGGAGATTTAGTGTTTCTGTTTTAATGTTTAGATCTTTAATCCACTTTGACTTTAGCTTACTGCCTGGTGATAGACCTGGGTCAAGTTTGAGTTTTCAGCATATAGAGGGCCAGTTTTTCCAACACCAATTGTTAAACAGGCTATCGTTGTTACAGGAAGCGTGTTTGGCTCCTTTGTAGAAGATAAGGTGACTGAGTGCGTTCATAGAGGCCTCTACATCTTCTAATCTATTTCATTTATCCTCAGGTCTATTTTGTTGCCAGTACCATGCTGATTTTATCAGGGTAGCTTTTTAGTATAATTTCAGGTCAGGAATTTTAATGCCTCCTTCCTTGTCTTTGTTGTCCAGGAGTGCCTTTGCTATTCTTGGTCTTTTCTTGTTCCAAATAAATTTAGGAATGATTTCTCTAGGTCTGGGATGTATGTTGGTGGTAGTCTGATAGGGTTTGCATTAAATCATTACAGCAATTTTGGGAGCATGGCCATCTTCATGAAGTTGGATCTTCCTATCCAGGAGCATGGAATATCTTTCCATTTTCTAAAATCCTCTATGATCCCTTTTTTCAGTGTACTATAATTTTCCTTGAAAAGATCTTTAATGTCTCTAGTTAGGTGAATTCTAATGTATTTCCTTTTCCGTGGTGCTATTGTAAAAGGAGTTGTTTCTCTAATTTTCATCATCTCAGTGTGTTTGTTTTCTGTGTAGAGGAATGCTTTTGATTTTTGAGTATTGGCTTTGTATCCTTTTATGCTGCAGAATTTCTCTATCAATTCTAGTAGCTTTTTGGTGGAGTTTTTTTGGTCTTCCAAGTAAAGTAACATGTCATCTGCAAATAAAGTTAATTTAACTTCTTCTTTACCTATTCTTATTTCTTTTATTTCTCTTTCTTGTCTAATGGCTAGAGCTAATATTTCCAGAACCATATTAAATTCGAGGGGTGACACAGAACATCCTTGTCTTGTACCATATCTGAGAGTATAAGATTTGAATTTTTCCCAAGTTAGAATTGTGTTAGCCACGGGGTTGTCATTGATGGCTTTTATCAGGTTGAAATAGAGTCCTTCTATTCCAATTTTGTGTATGACTTTGAACATGAATAAGGGTTGGAATTTGTCAAAAGCCTTTTCTGCATCTGTTGAAATGATCATGTGGTTTTTAGATTTGACTCTATTGATATAATGTATTACATTTATAAATTTACATATATTGAACCATCCTTGCATCCCTGGGATGAATCCCACCTGGTCATGGTGTATATATAATCTTCTTGATGGTGTGCTGTATTCTATTTGCTGGGATTTTATTGAGGATTTTTCTATCTATGTTCATGAGGAAGATAGGCCTGTAGTTCTCTTTTTTAGTTGCGTATGGTTTTGGTATCAGCGTAATACTTGCCTTGAGGAATTATTTTGGGAGGACAGCATTCTTTTCAATTTCATTGAAGAGTTTGATGAGTGTAGGGATTATATCTTCTGTAAATGTCTTGTAGAATTCAGCTGTGAATCCTTCAGAGCCTGGACTTTTCTTTGTCAGCAGGTTTTATCTTACCTTTTGTATTTCATTGTCTGCTATTGGATTATTGAGATATGTTATATCTTCTTGATTCAGTTTTGGTAATTTGTATCTTTCTAGGAATCTGTCGATTTCTTCTGTGTCTTCTATTGTGTGAGAGTAAAGGTTCTCAAAGTAGCTATTGACAATCTTCTGAATTTCCACTGGGTCTGTAGTAGTTACCCGCTTTTCATTCCTTATTGCTTGTATTTGATTTTTTTCTTTGCTCTTTTTGATGAGGTTAGGTAGCGGCTTATCAGTTTGATTTAATCTTTCAAAGAACCAGCATTATGATTTGTTAATTCTTTGAACTGTTTTGTTCCTCTCAAGTGAATTAATTTCTGCTCTAATCTTCATGATTTCTACCCATCTTTGGGCTGTGGGTTTGGTTTGCTTTTCCTTTTCTAGATGTTGCTGTTGCATCATTAGGGTGTTCATTTGTTCCTGTTCTGTTTTCCTACTGTGTGAGCTCACAGCTATGAATTTCCCTCTGAGAACTGCATTCATCGCATTCCATAAGTTCCGATAAGTTGTGATTGAATTTTCATTGCATTGTAGATATTGTTGAATTTCTTCTTTAATTTCATCTGTGACCCATTGGCTGCTGAGTAAGGTGTTGTTTAATTTCCATGTATTTCTGGGTTTTTTGTTTTCTTGTCTCATTTATTTCCAGTTTTATTGCACTGTCATTAGATAATATTCATGGGATAATTTCTGTTTTCTTGCATATACTTAAGCATGACCTATGGACCAGTATGTGGTCTATTGTAGAAAATGACTATGTGAAGCTGAAAACAACATGTATTCAGCTGTCGTTGGGTGGAACAGTCTGTATATGTCCACTAAGTCCATTTGTTCTGAGCTCTGGTTCAGTTCTGCTACTTCTTTACTGAATTTTTGTCTGTTTGACCTATCTTTTTGAGATAAAGGCATGTTAAGGTCTACTGTTAAGATTGTGGTGTTGGATATTATACTTTTCATGTCCATTAAAATTTGTCTTATATACTTGGGTGCTCCCATGTTTGGTTCGTATACATTTATGAATGTTACTACATCCTCTTGAAATTTTTCCCTAATCAGTACGTAGTGGCTTTCTTTATTTCACTTGATCATTATTGGTTTGAAGTTGAGACTGTTTGAGAATAAGATTACTGTCCCTGCTTTTTTCTGTGGTGCTGGGGCGTCTAGCATTGTTTTCCATCCTTTGACTTTCAGCCTATGATTTTTTTTTAATTAAGTGTGTTTCTAGTATACAGCATATAGTTGGATTGTGTTTCTTAATCCACTGTGTCAGTTTCTTTTAATTGGTGAATTCAGTCCATTTACATTTATTATTATAATTGAGGTGTACTGATTTACAATTGACGTGTTATTTACCTGTTCTTGTTTACTCCTTTTTCTCCTATGTTTAATTGTTTGCCCGACTTAGTGGGTTCCTTCTGTTCTCGTTCATGGATTTCTGATCATTTTGGTCCCTCTCTAGAACAAGTTTTAGTAGTTTGTGTGGGATTGGCTTTGTCATCATGAAATTCTTTAGTTGTTCTTTATCATGGGAGTATTTTACTTCTCCATCAAACTTGAAAGAGAGTTTTGCAGGTTGTAGTAGTCTGGGCTGGAATTTGTTTTCATAGAGGACTTGAAGTACTCTGCTCCATGCTCTCCTTGCCTTCATGGATTGTGAAGACATGTCTGCCATTATTCTGATGTGTTTTCCTTTGAACGTGATCTGTTTCTTTTCTCTAGTGACTTTCAGTGTATTATTCTTGTACTGTATTTCTTGGATCCGGACTACTATATGCCTCGGTGTGTTTTTAATTGGGTTGAAGTTATTTGACATTATGAATGCTTTGGTTAGCTGAATGTCAGACTGTTTCCTCATATTTGGGAAGTTTTCTGCTATTACTTCTGCCCATATACTTTTTATATCACTTGTGTTGACTATTTCTTTCTCATTGATGACTATTAATCTCACATTGTTCATCTTTGCATCATCTTGCTGTTGATGAATTATTTTTTTCTGCATCCAGGTTGTTTTTAAGAAATCCTTTCTTACCTTTTCACTAGCTGCAATGGCATTTTCAAGATCTTAAACTCTATCTTCACTTTCACTCAAACGATTTTACAAGCTTGTGAGTGAGATTTTAAATTCCTCTATATCTATTTGACTCTGCTTCATGTGGTCTATTTCTTTCCTGTATTGCTCATTCAAGGAATCCATCATTTTTTCTAATCTCTATTCTTTTATCAATGTCTTCTTTAGAAACAGTTATTAATTCTTTTACTACTGAGATTTTTTCAGATCAGGTTTCCTCCATATGTTTCTGTAGTTGATTCTTTAATTCAGATGCTCTGAATTCAGAGATTTCTTTTTTATTTCAGAGATTAATTCTGATCTGAGTTCCTCTATACCTTTCTTCTATCGTTTGTTTATTTCAGACACTGTTAATTCATACATTTCAGCTGAGGTAGTGTCCTCTGCACTTGTTCTGTGTGGGCTCGAGACCTGAGATTGCATTTTGCTCCTTCTTTTTGTCATTTCCTAAGGCACTGACCTCTCACCTTTTGTGTAGAGCTTTGGTACAGTTATAATCTTAGCACTTACTGAAATTCAGGTGCTGATCTATTAAGTTTGGGTTTATACAATTGTTCCTGGCTTGGGTCTAGTTGTTGTGCTGAGCTCCTTCCTGTTGCAGCCCTTGGGCATTGAACCTATTGTGTCCCTTTGGTGGGCTTAGGAGATGGGCTCCGGAGGGGTGGAGGAGTCCTGAGGGTGCAGCAGAGGGTCTCACTCATGTGGCATGCCTGGGTTTTGGTCTGGAGAGTCCCCCCTGGCCTTTTATTAATTATTATTATTATCATTATTATTTTCTGTATTTAGAACAGGGTCTAGAGCGTCTCACTACACAGATCTGACTCATAGTGATCCTCCTGTGTTCAGCCTCCCAAGTGCTGGGATTACAAGCACATGCCATCACGCCTAGTCTCAGTTTCCTGCCATCCCAGCTCACCCAGGGGTGGGGCCAGCATGGCATGGCAAGCAGGGGGTCAAACCCAGGTCCTTCTGCCTGTGTAAGCAGGCTCTTTAGTCTGCTGAGCTATTTGGATGACCCTTTTTCCTGGCCTTTTAGTGGGACATACTTGACATCTCAGTACCCTTGCTTCTCGGTTGGGGGGTTTTTATCATACTACACAGTGAGTAGTAACTATATAAAATATCAACAAAATGACATACTAAATTCTTAACATGTAGTGTAGATTTAGAATAGACATCTGTGTTTTCATATCAGCAGTGTACTTGTTTAAAAACCCTAACATAACAGATAATATCACAAATAAATTCCTATATGAACTGCAATGAAGATACTAGTGGAACTCTACTACAAAAATAATCTTTGCTTTAGCTCACACACCCAAAGCAGGCTTCACACATGACATCTTCATGTTCCACAAACATGTTTCGCTTACATTGACAGTAAATGTGTGTACTTTTTCTTTCCTATGTGACATTCTTGTTACCTCTTTCCTCTTCCTGTTTTTTCAGGAGCACCCTACTAAACAGTATAATATGCACTTAGCAGGGAAATAAGAAATAAGTAAAATAAAGTATCAAATGTATGAGTGCTTATAATAGGTGTTAACATTTTCATAAGAACTATTTACTTGTTTATAAAACCTAATAGGTAAGATCAAAGGCAAGGGGTCAGTGAGATACCTCGGCAATT
>NW_004524846.1:1074809-1084239 GCF_000260255.1 Octodon degus | reverse complement strand
TATTTCAATTATGGTGCTCTGTTGATATCAGCATTATCAGGGTGGTTTGCTTTGCCATATACAAGCCAATGTTATCTTTTTGAAATCCAACATTGTACTACACAATTCTCTGTTTTGGAATTGCAATATTTTATTTGGAATTTCTACTTTGTCCCTGTGTACAGTACCTGCATTGGTCAACTTGTGCTCTGTTAGCAAAAGTAATACCAGTTGGAAATGGATAAAACAGTTGTCAAATGCCACATTTTGATTAGCTTGGGAGGTGGGAGGAACAAGTCTGTCCACAACATCATTCAGTTTATTACGCTACAAATAAAAATCTGGTGGCTGAGTTTCAGGATAAATGTCTACGTTGAAAGCATAAGTCTGTGTATCTATGAGAACATAAATTTTTATGTCGTATTGTGACTCATCATTTTTCAATAGGTCTTTTACATTCCTGTTACCACAGTGAGAAATCCTTGCTTAGTACGGTGGAGGTAGGAATGCTTTCTGTTCAGCTAGTGAGGTATCATAATAAATACATTTTTAATATGGCTATTAGTGCATGCAGAATGTTTTACGTACATTTTAACCTTCCTTTTTCTCACAGCATCTTGTAGCTCTTTGTGTGTTATAATTTTCAGCACTGAAATGCAATGCTGACATTCTTTCCGATGGCATTCACCCCTGACAAGGTCCTCACTATGTATCTGGACCTCATCCTAACACTGGATTGTTTCTTTGGTTGCTTGCATTTTTGGTTATTTTGCATCATTTCAACTAGTCAAATACACACTCACATTGCCATTTACTTGATCATCTGAATCAAGGAGGTCTGTATTTCCTGTGTCTACATCAGTCAATTCTTGCACCATTTCACCATCATAGGAACCTAGGGTCACATGGCCAACGTCACAGCCATCATCACCACCATCTCCCCCGTGATCATTATCATCATCGTCCACCACACCACTCTTCTACTAGCGCACATATTTTAGCTTAATGGATCATAATCATCACCCACGCATGAGTAATGTGATGATTCATTTTTGACTTCTTAGAAATATTGCAAGTTTGGTTTTGCATGTACTATTGTACTGAATTGGAATACTTCTCCCACAAAGAACAAAAGAAAACATTTTGTTAACAAATCTTAAAATGGTTTGGGTCTATTGAACCCTCTGTGCTGCTGCTTACATAAACATACACAAAACAAATTTACACAGAGCATAAGGTATGTAAAAATTCTACACTGCCACATTTCTATACATGTACATGCCTTGCTGTTCATTATACCAAGTGGATACACACATAGATTGTTTTCTGTATTACTCAAGGAAAGGTACTGAGATGCACACTCAGCTACTAATATGCGAAAGTACAAATTTACAATAGAATAATAAGGGATGAGACCACTGGAGCAGTCTTATGTACTTGTTTTTAAAAATTTCACTAATACCCCAAATTCTAATTAAAATAGTATCAAATGCTTTACTGAGTATAAAGCTGTATGATCTGCTGGAACTTTTTAAAAATTAAAAGACACTGAAAAGATCATTTTGAAAAATGACCGGCAGCATAAGACCTACTAGAAAATCTTTACGAAGTATCATAATTTATTGTTATATTTTGTTAGTGTTTCTAGAGGTTTTTCTGTTTTTTTTTTGTGTGGATTCAAACTAATATTCACATATATACATTTGTAAGTACATAAACTAATTTTGCAATAAAATAGAATATTAACTTTAAACATACATGTAAATATGAAGTATTTCTTAGAAATGAAAATTATTTTAAATTTCATCATTTTTGTTTTTTCCTGATTTTTCTACAAAGTGAAATGCAGCTAAAGTTTAATAATAGTTTACTGAATATTTCTGTCTCTGTTTCTTGAATATATTTAAGAAAAGTCTCATAGGGCCAATGAGATAGTTCAATGGACTAAAGCAGTTCTTTAGGCAAGTTTAGGCAAGTTTAGGCAAGAGAAGGGACCATGGTTCGATCCCTGGCACCACATTTCACACCAGCCGCACTCTAGGGCATGATGAGCCAGCCAGAGTCTGAGTGTGGTGGCACGTGCTTGTAATCCCAGCGACGGGGAATCTGAAGGCAGGAGGATCACTATGGGTCCAAGTTAAATAGTGAAACCCTGCAATTACAAAATGTATTAAAAAGAAAAAAGAAAAGTCTCATAAAGTGGAATTACTGGATTAAGGATTTGTCCACTATATAATTTAAAAATGTTTAAATGTAACAATTTGCAAAACTGTTATCTATTAAATATTGCAAATATTAGGAATGAGAAGCTCTTTTTTACAACACATTAATAAATACTTAGATTCATCTTATAGCATTATAGGCTAGCTTTTCTATTTAAGTCATATTTTGGTTACTATAAAATATGTATGTCTTTCAGCACATATTTATTTATTTTGATGGCATATTTCTGTCATGTCCATAATAATTGATTTTTAAGAATGTGTTTGCTTCTATTGTGTTGTTTGTTAGAAGTACGTAAGATTTATAAAAATCAAATAAATTTTACTATTTTTTCAATGCATCTCTTCTAAACTTACATAATTTAAATATTAAAAATTGAAGTACTATATATTATAAAAATTTATTAAATTTCAAAATATTGTAACAACTTTGAGGTATAGTACCTAAAAACACAGATAGCACATAACTTTCTCCTTTTAAGTTCACAACCCAGTAGTCTGTAGCATAATCCCAGAGTTCTGAACACATGACTCAAACCAAGTTCATAGCATTATTAACACAACAGCAATTTTTTTTTTTTTTTTTTTTGCAGTACCAGGGATTGCACTCAGGACCCTGTGCTTGTTAGGCTCGTGCTTATTCTGCTGAGCTATCTTCCTGGCCCCCAACTGACACATAAAACAAATCTATGAGTATTAATAGTTATTCTCTATCTCCCATCCTCAAACCTCACCCCAGTAGTCACTTACTTTCTATGTCTATTTGTCTATTACAAACACACAGACATGTGCGCACACACACACACACACACACACACACATCTTTTATCCTATTGTAACTATAACTACATATTTGGACAACACCACACCATCTTCCATCTTCATCCAACTACTTAAGCCTCTAATAAATTGTTCACTTTCTACTTCTATGAGTCTTATTTTATTTAATGTCCTCCAGGTTTATTCATATAACCGCAAATAACAAAACTCCCTTTTGTTATATCTGAAAGTATCCCATTGTATGTATGTACCACATTTTCTTTATCCATTTTTCTGCTGATGGCCTTTTAGCTCATTTTATATCTTGGGCATTGTGAGTACTGCTCAGTAAACATGGAAAGGCAGATATCTCTTCTGGATACAGATTTAATTTTCTTTAAATGTGCACCCAAGTGTGCAATTGGTGCGTCATATGATATTGGCAAAAAAAAAAACAGAGGAATGTGGACCAGTGGAAAGGAATAGAGAGCCCAGAAATAATTCTCACAGTTACAGCCAACTGATTTTTAACAAAGTGCCAAAAACACACATTGAAAAAGGGACTGTCTATTTTATTATAAATGGGATGGCCAACAAGATACACATGCAGAAGAATAAAATTAGATCATTCTTTCAGATACAGTAAAAGTTAACTCTAAATGGATTGAAAATTTAAATCTAAGACTAAAACTATTAAACTACCAGAATAATCTGTAAATGAAAGCAAATAATGCAATATCCTCAGCTCCCTCATATTTAAAAGGGCTCACTCCTGAAGGAAATAGATAAAATACTTTGCATTTTATTTTTGTTTCCTACATTGAATTATTGAAAAGGTTCTAAAGGAAGGGCTTAATTACTGTCTGTGGAGTTGAACCTTAATTAATGGTAATTTCTTGCAAACAGACATATATCTGTTGCACCAGGTATAAAACATAATATAAGACATGACACAAGGTACTATAACTTTTTTTTTTTTTTTTAAGAACTGGCGATGAAACTCAGTCCCTTGCGCTTGCCAGGGAAGTACTTATTTCACTGAGCCATCACCCCGACCCTTGTATGATCAAGCATTAAAAAGTTAATCAAAATAAATATAGCTTATAATTTAATCGCTTATTACCTATTTATATGCAAGTTGCATAAGCGATGTCTTAGAAGACATAGCCAAATCTTGGAAGCAACCGAAATGCCTATTACCTGAAGAATGAATGAAAGAGATATGGTATTTTTATACAACGGAGTATTACTCAGCTATAAAGACAAACTAGAAGCCTTCTTAAGAAAGTGGATGCAACTAGAGGTTATACTCATACGTGAAATAAGCCAGACCCACATGTGTAAATATTGTACTGTCCGCCTAGTGCAAGAACCCAAAAAAAGAAATAAAACCTGAAAGGTACAACAGATATAGTAAAGCAGAAGAAATGGAACTTAAGCATTAAACAATGAAGAAGAGAGAAGAGAGAAAAGAGAAAAGAGAAAAGAGAAAAGAGAAAAGAGAAAAGAGAAGAAGAAAGGTAGGAGAAAAACATGCAAATTTGTATACAGGATGGCTGACATGATTATACTAAAAATTTCCTTCAGTTTTATGAAAATAGCACTTAATATGTAGAATTTTCATCTTGACTAACTCTGTATGCCTATAGCTGCAATCTAAGCAACTACATCTAGGACAGCAATATGTGATAAAACCATGCTTGAATATCTTACATCTTGTTTAAATGTGTACCGTTTCTAATGTCATCAATTATTACTATACACTCTATAAAACAAACTTTTAAAAATTGGTTTAAAAAAGACAAGAACAAAAAATTAACTTTTCTTGAAAGCAAGTGGTAATATCTAACCATGTGTCCAATCTTATATCACTGTATCTGTTAATCTGAGCAACAGATTTGATGATAAAATAGATAAGTCTGTTAATCTTGGCTTGAAAATTTATGACATATGTAGTATTATATGTTGCCCTGTTTCTTTGTTTCTGATTTTTTAAATAAATTTTATTATTTATTTATTTTTTAATTCAATTTAATTTTATTTGTATTTTAGGGAAGGGTCTACAGGGTGTTCAGGGTCTCACTACTAGATCAGACTCATAGTGATCCACCTGTAAACAGTCTCCCAAAAGCTGGGATTACAGGCACTCGCCACCACACCCAGTCTCCATTATCTGCTCACTGTGCCCCCCCATGAGCAGGGCTGGCACAGAAGACTCAGGGATCGAAACCCTGGCCCCAGCTCCCACTTGTAGGTGCTTTAATTTCCTGAGCTATTTGGCTGATCCTAATTTCTGATTTTTGTTCTTGCTTTGCTTTTACTTCTCAAAATAAATTAAATTTAAAAAATAAAATATATTCCTATGCTATATGCTCATCCAGAGCTATCAAGGTCATTCAGAACTAAAGTATTGATAGCTGTGGATGAGCTTATAGCTTGATTTCACAAGGTACAAACATATAAATACATTTTACTCCAGGAAGATTGTTATTCTTTGTAGAGGTTGATACATAGAAGTCAAAACATAGGTAGCAACACATTTTCCTTGCTCTTGGTGCATCATTATTTTTATATCCTCCCTTATTAAAGTTATGGAATACAAATAACATATATGCATATACATAACAACCACATCTTCTTGGGAACATACATTATCAATGCTTCTTTTTTTTTTCTGGCCAAACATCAAGGTTTCCAAATAATTCAACTCCTTTTTTTCCTCCTGATTCTCGGCGCAAATCTGGTTAAAAACACCAAGCAGTATTCAGGTCATGGCCTGAATTTTCAGCGCTTGGAATTTCCTTGCTAGGTTAATTAGTCTGGCACCTTTGAATTTAGCCTCACACAAAATTTTAGGACATGGGCAAAATGTAGACACATTGTTTGCTATAATGTAACATAAATGGCCTCTAGTCTAATGTACAATAATCTTCCTTTCTATTTGAAAGCTCATAAGAAAACTCTGAAACCCCTGCATGCTTGTCTGTATTCTGGTCTTCAGAGTTTGCACCAGCATAACCTATCGGGTTCTACTTGAAATATCCTCCACTTTCTTCAGGGTGCCCCTCCAAACGTTTCCAAAATCTTCCCAAGCATGACTGAGAAAGCCTTCTGAACTATAAGGTCATATACAAACACAGCAACAGCCCCAATTCTAAGTGGGAATTTTCTGTGTGCTTATCATTTCTTTCCCTGAGACCAGAGACCTAACATAGCAACTTGTGGAAGGGAAGGCGTGTTTTTGTCTACACTGAGGTTTTAATCATGGTCTGCTGACTCTGAGGCATAAACACCAATGTGGAAGGACATAGTAGTGGAAACCAGAATGTACTCAAGAAGCATACAGACAGGGCAAAGGCATTAGAAGAAGGAGCCAGAGACAGACATAGGCCCCAAGGTCATGCCGCCGTGATTAACTCAGACCAAAGCAGCAAGTCTCCCTGACCATCTCTAAGGTCAATCAAGTTGACAAGCAAGGTTAATGGTTATAACTGTGGTTGTAAATATAATTCTCATGTGAAACAGTTTGTTTCATTGTTACATACACATATACACACACATAAACATTCACATACATGTGTATGTTAAAACCTCAAATTTGTTACAATAGTTGTCTTAATATTGTTCTCCACTTATGCAATGAATGACTCAAATAGCTTGGATTGTGTAATCCTTGAAAGCATTATTATCATAGAGAGAATAAAAGGCAATCACACAATTTCCTGTTTATCTGAGTATTGAGGGTTGGGGAGATAGCTCAGTAGAATAAGCGCTTGCCTGGCAAGCACAAGGTCCTGAGTTCAAACACCCGTACCAAAAAAAAACAAGTGTTGAACAAATGGCTCAGAAGATTAAAGAGCCTGCAAGAAGGCGCAGGGACTGGGGTTTCGATCCTCTGGTCTGCCAGGCGAGCCCCACCCCAGAGGCATGCTGACACAGCAATTGAGACTGGACGTGGTGGCGTGCGCCTGTAATCCCAGCTCTTGGGAGGCTGTAAACAGGTGGGTCACTATGAGTCCAATCTAGTAGTGAGACCCTGAACACCCTGTAGACCCTTCCATAAAGTACAAAAATAAAAAAAATATCTGAGAATTGCACATGTGAGTGCAGACATCTTTAAATTTAGTTGTCTGGTAAATTTTTTCCCTCGGGGCTGAGGAGATAGCTCAGTGGAATAAGTGCTTCCCTGCCAAGCACAAAGCCCTGAGTTCAATCCCCAGTTCTGAAAAAAAAAAAAATTCCCTCAATTTTGATATATATGATTCTTTCTTCATAAACAATCTGATCATGTTTGAAATTTTACTTGCTGCCTCAGTAATATCCTTAATCTTAACCCTTTAATGTTTTGCTCTAATGTTCCAAGAAACATTATTTTTGTTTTCTTCCAATATCATTGTACTCAGCTAGCTCACATTTGTACGTCTCAAAATGTCTTACTCAAATGATCTGTGCCAACAAGCTGTAGGCTAGTGCCATGTTTAGTAATCATATACTAAATGATGACTATTGAAGTGCTGAATGAACACAAGCATATTGGACATACTGCTCAAATTAACTTCATGACAAAATTCACATAGACTGAGGCATTCATTTATTTGCTACTAATTTTGTGTTTCTTACTAAATATTAAAATTTGATGACTGGATCACTAATTTTTTTTCTCAATATTTGTTTAACCTGTTGAATTTTTATTTTCTACATTTTTTATTTTTTAGTTAACTTTATTGAGAAACAAATAGCAATGATACAGTTACAAAACAGGTTAGTAGGAGAGTTGCAATAATTAATACATTGTATATTGTTTTCTTTGTAGTAGTTATTCATAGTACAAGATGCCAACGTTATCCTGTCCAAACACTATTAGTACAACTCTTTCAGCTCATTGAATTAAGAGGGAGTAACTGTATATCTATCCTATTTTGTATATACAGATACAAAATGGTCCTTAATTTATATCTCCCTTTTTTGTTTAGTTTTGTCAGAGATGGGTATTCCATTGCCATTTAAATATTGTAGGTGCATGAATTCAACAAAATAATCCAATATAGTCCAGTAGTCCATAATAGTAGTGGGCTATCCACAGGACTGTCAATGTCAGAAGTTGTTGACTTGAGCCATTTACAGCTTAGCATATTAATATGGCTTTCCTTTTTATATCTCATTTTTATGCTTTTCTGCTGGATGGTTAAGACCAAGATAAAGCAAGACCTATATAACTAAAAATTTAACTTTTGTATCTGACAAGGTCAGTCAAGTCCCCTCAGGATTTATCCTGAAACCCTGTACTGCAGTTTGTAGATCTTTTGTCAGTGTCAGTCATGTGAATGAGTCACGGCCATTGCTTGACCTATTTGCTCTCTGTGAAAGCCTGAGAGAATGTCTTCTCTCCATGTGACTCTCCTTAGGCATACTCTACATTATCAATCACTTTCCTCAAGATGTGGTATTTTTATACGATGGAGTATTACTCAGTTATAAAGAATGATAAACTCGAAGACTTCATATATAGGTGGATGCCACTTGAAGATATACTCATGAGTGAAATAAACAAGACCCACATGTATAAATATCATATAGTCTCCCTAGTGTAAGAATGCAAAAGAAGAAAAAAAATAGAAGGGTATGACACAATTAAAAGCAAAGTGAGAACTTCATAATTAAACTGTGAACTAAGCAACTGCACTGAAAGTAGCAATGTGTAATACTGGGGCCATGCTTGGAATGCCTGTTGTTCTGGTCTTCTAAATATATACTGCTTCTAATGTCATATCAATTACTGCTATACTTTCTCTCAAATAAGTGTTTGTTTAAAAAAAGGGTAATAAATGAAAACAAGAGACAAGAAAAAATGCCATAGTACTGTCCTGCTACAATGCTGTATATAGTTAGATTCCTCAATTTCTGTGTAAAAATATGTAATTGTTTATTTCTATTTTAAAACATTTTTATGTTTTTACTTTTTTTCTTCACATTCTGTAGGGATTTGAAGTTTAACATATCAATACTTGATGGAAAATACCTGTTACATGCTATGCCTAAGATATTTGATATTCAGACAGATACTGAGATTAATTAAGCTCAACTGCCCATGTTATAGAGTAATAATATCATTAAGCTTCTCTTCTGGAGAGTTAACAACTTATGTCTGCAGACCCAAAATTAGAGAAAAAGAAAGCCTGCAAAGACAGCCAACATTTTAGCCCTAGCCTTTCAAGGTCAGTGAGGACTCAGGACATAAGAGAACCTGGACTGTGACATCCTCTAACTCAATGGTGTCCCAAATTTTCTGATCATGGATCACTAAGAGTTTTAAGCAGTCACACTTATTTGTCTTGAATTGAAATTCATTAACAAAAGATATGTCTATAAACCTATATACTGGGGCCAGGGAGATGGCTCAGTAGAATAAGTGCTTGCCTGTCAAGTGCAAAGGCCTGAGTTCAATCCCCAGTTCTGCCAAAAATAAATAA
>NW_004524846.1:1063690-1074634 GCF_000260255.1 Octodon degus | reverse complement strand
ATCTAATGCTGTGTTTTTACTATGCATTAGTGACTCACAAAGCTATATTGCTGCTGTGAACATTTCAACTTGTGCCAAATATCTTTATTTCTCCCGCCTCACTTCACAATGTCATGTCTTTTAGCTGTTCAACCTCTACATGCCAAAAATCAATGGATTTGCATTTTTCGTTTCCACTGTATTATTCTACACAGATATCCATTGAGAAATGATACATAATAAATTATTTTATGAGGTCATTGGTAGTAACAGCAAATACATTTAGTTTGTGAGATTCATGAAGCATTTACCCCACAACTGAATTTTTTCAATTTTTATTTTTTAAATAGGTGAAAGATAAAATGAGTAAAAGTTTGTTTCATTTAATAAATTCCTATGATACTTAGATATATTATTTGTGCATTTATAATATTACTCAGCACTTTGTAATATACATATTGTATCTAACTATAATCATTATATACATATATTATAAACCCAAATCACATATTTAGTTGATTTTTTGTCCTGTAGTTTCTTTTATTTATTTATATTTTAAAGAGAGTACAAATTAAAATTAAAATAGAAAAATTTATAAATGATACAGAATTTCACTTAACAAATAAATATGATTTTCATAGTATGTGTTGTAATACTTAGTGTTGTCTTCCAACCAGTTATTCATATTTCCAGAGCAAACCAACATATTATTTATCACTGTAGAGCACAAATAACTAAAGTAATGTCATTATTTCTCACTACAAACTCATACTCATGTATTGTCATATAAGCTCCAGATTTGTAACATTTGAAAAAAGATTTTCTTGCAGTTTACTTAAAGCTTTATCTAATAGAGAAGTAAAATTATACTGAGTTCTATGACTCAAATTTTCACAGTGGTAGTACTTCAAATTTCTACTGCAACTATGCTTTCACAAGCCTTTATTTCTATAGTACTTTCCATTTATGCCGCTTGTTAAATTATCAACTCTTTAGAGAGCTAGAATTTCCACATTAAAATTAAAAAGATCCATAGGTGAATTGTTCAATAGGGCAAAGAAAAATGTGATCAAAAAAGTATATATATATATATATATATATATATTCCTTAAATACTCAAATTCAATTGCAGACATATACAAAACTAGACCTAGCTCAAATTTATAAATGAGTACCTTCATTATTGTTTTTTATCAATCTACTTCAACTGTTATTTCTCCCAGGAGTTAAGGCAAATAATTATTTTTCTCCTGGCTAATAGTAAGTAAATTTAAGAGGAAATAACCTTTTGGGAATATAAATAGTAATTCTTACATACAGACTCTAAGATCTAATTAAGATATTGCTTTTTTTCTTCATATTCTTTGTACTACCTATGTAGTAGGTATCGATTACTATCAGAAATTTTCCCTTGGAAAAGTATAATATATCATTTTAAGGAAAAAAAACCCTAGTCATGAAATGTCTTCCAGTTGGATTAATAGGAAGAGACTTACACACACTAGACTTAGCATTTCCATCTAAAAGCCTCTGTGTATAATGATTTTCATTGCAATGAACCTGAAGACAATCTGTAGAAGAGTCCAGAGGATGCCAGCAGATATATCTAGTGGCCCTAAACTTACTTGCTATGCCATACTGCATCAAATCTTGTTCAGTTATTAATGATTTTTAAATTTTACTTAGGACAGTGTGTACAGGCTGTACAGGTTCTCAGTGTATATTTTGGACTATGTAGTGATCCTTCTGTTTACAGCCTCCCAAGTGCTGGGATTACACCCACCACGCCCAGTCCCTCATGATTTATTTTTATTAAAGCATTGCAAACCCAACATATTCATCAGTACTTAAAGGTAACACATTGAGAACAAAATAATTTATCAGAAAAAGCAAAAAATGCACTCATGAATAACATGCTACAAATCAAGGAGACATGCTAAATCCCAAATTTT
Source organism: Octodon degus (assembly GCF_000260255.1). Classification (NCBI taxonomy): domain Eukaryota; kingdom Metazoa; phylum Chordata; class Mammalia; order Rodentia; family Octodontidae; genus Octodon; species Octodon degus. The sequence continues at coordinate 1,072,703 of NW_004524846.1, read as the reverse complement.
AGAAAGAAAGCTTATCTTTCATCTATATTTTACAACCAATCATAAGGTATTGTATACTGATTTTATTAATGGAAATGTGATTTCCTTCAAGCTAATAATTTTTACTGCATGTCAGTTTTATTCAGGCGCAGCAACACAATCAGTAGCTACACTTCGCTTGATAAATATTTTTTAAATATGTGTTGTGATTCATGTTTCAATGTTGCTCCAAATGCTCCCGTGGGTGAACAGAGACTGGATAACTGACTTCCTATTGGGAAGCACGTCTGCGCAGAAGAACCAGGAAGACCTCAAAGGCAGGAAGCAGCTCCTTCCTAGTTTACGCCTTCAGCCCCTTCTTTCTGGCTGCCACATAAGAGCAGCATTTCCTTCACTACAGCGCTGTACCGCTCTGCCATGTTATTTTGCGTTGGAGTCACGGTGGACTGTAACTGTGACTGCGAATAAGCCTCTCCATGCAGCTCAGCTGGCCTTAAGCTCGCTTTATAGCCCAAGTTGGTCTCAAATTTCTAAGATCTTCCTCTCTCAGCCTCCCAAGTACTGGGATTCCAGGCATGAGCCACCATGCCTGGCTAGTAATCTTTATTTTGGGACAGTCCAGAAATTTTTCCCAAGTGACAATTCTGTAACTAGCTTATCTTTCTTTGACATGTTGGTGTGATTTTTAATCAAGAAAATACCTAAGAAATCTCACACCTTGAAAAAAAGACAGTCTTTTCAATAAGTAGTACATAAATAAAATTGGATATAAACACGTAGGAGTATAAAACTACTAGACCCTCTCTCACTAATTACAAAAATCAACTAAAATGTGTTGCATATTTAAGCATAAAGCCTGAAACTACTACAAAGAAACAGGGGAAATGCTGTAAGGATTTTCTAGAGTAGACCCCAAAAGTATAGGTAGAAAAATCAAAAATGGAAAAAATTAGATTACATCAAGCAGCTTCTGCAAAGCAAAAGAATTAATCAAACTTACAGAATAGGAAAAAAAATGTTTGCTGATTATCTTTCAAGGAGTTGGAATCCAGAATAAAGAAATCCAACAAATCAGTTGCAAAAGAACCTCTTGACATAAACAGTGGACAATAGATCTAAACAGATAACCCTCAGGACATACAAATGACCAACAAGTATGTGACAATAAGATGAATGTCACTAATCATAAGGGAAGTGCAATTCAGTACCACAGTGAAATGGTTCCTCCTTAAAGGAAAAGTGACTGAAGTCGCTACGGATATCAAGTGCTGCTCAGGGTCCTGAGAAAAGCCAAACCTGTATACTGTGGGGGGAAAGTAATTAGCTGGGCCATTTGGATAACAGTATGGCGATTCCACAACTATTAAAAATAGATCTACTGTATGACCCAGGAATCCCATCCTTTGGGATATATCCAACATAAATAAAATGTGTATGTTGAAAGACATCAGCACTTCTCTGCTCGTTGCCGCTGAGGGAAAGATCTGGATTGGGAGTTGCTGAATCCTATCTTCCATTCCTTGAATCTCTATCATGAAGAGTGTAATTTCCTCAGGTGTGCAGTGGAGGAAAGAGCTAACTCAAAGAACCGTGAAGACTGAGGAGCAAAGTGCAGCCAATTTGATACTTTCAGATTTTCTTTTTCTTTTTTTTCATTTCCCAAGACATCATCTGACTCTCTTTAAAATCATTGTAAGGGCCAGGAAGATAGCTCAGAGGCTTAAGTGCTGTCCTGGCAAGCTCAAGGTCCTGAGTTTGATCCCTGGTATTGAAAGGAAAAAAAATCATTTAAAATATATATTTTGGGATTACATATATAATTTAATCTGTTTATTTTAGTTCTTAAATGATCCACTTCCTGTATGTGAAAACAAGATCATTCATTTCTTTATTATCTCTCATATTTTTTTCTTTCAATAATCGGCAAAATAATCGTTCTATATTTGCTTTTTATTTGTTTGAAGACTGTATGGAAGAATACTTTTTTAATGTATTTAGTACAGGGTCTATAACGTCTTACTACACAGATCAGACTCGTAGTGATCCTCCTGTTTTCAGTCTCCGAAGCTCTGGGATTACAGTTGTGCATTACCACCCTGAGTCTCAATCACCTTCTTATCACACACCAGAGGCGAGGCTGGCCCCCGCACTCCAGAAATGGAACCTCACTCCCTCTGTCAGCTTAAGCAGGCGCTTTAGTCTCCTGAGCTATCTGGCCTGCCTAGTTTGGAGGTTTTTGCAGATCAGTTCTTTGCAGAAATGAAAACAGGGTTGAGCAGAGCAGAGATGTCATCTCAAGAAATTTCTTGGGTGACACCACTATAAACTCTAAAGCCAGATCATTACTTCAGAACTGTCAATAATTGAACATGAAAAATGAAATGGTGGGATGATTTTTAAGCAAGACAGATCTTTCTAGCACAGAGAGTTAGCTCTGAGAACCCAACTGTGGTCTCTTAGCTTCAAGGAGATGGGGTGTTTTAGTTCTCTGCGGCGTAAGGAACCCCAGCAATGTCATACTAGAGTCACTCAAGAAAGGGACAAGAGAAGTCTACAATGACTTGAACATATGTGACAAAGGTCATCTAACTGTGATTTTTAGGCAGTTTCTTTTTAAAAAATGTTTTTAATAACATTAGATTTCATATAATACTCTTGAAACTCATTTTGAGAATTATAAGCATTTCATTGTTGTCCTAAAAACCTAAAAATGTCAAAAAGGACTCTTAATGCCAAGGCAATGAAAGTGTATCTTCGTTGCTACAATAAAGAAAAGCCTAATTGCAGGATGGTACCAGAGTTATGCTATGTTTTCCAAAATTTTATCACTGTCATGCACCCATTTTTCTATTTGCTGTTTGTTTTTTTCCAGAACCTGAATATAGTTTGCATGAAAGTCAATTGTTCATAGCTGTATTTCTCACACTTAAAACAATATACTAAACCATTTATTAAATGGTTAGGTACACTTAAAGACATCGGGGCTGGTGAGATAGCTCAGTCGTCTAACTGCCTGCCTGGCAACTGCATGGACCTGGGTTTGCTCCCCAGTATTGCGCTCAGTGCAGGCCCTGTGTGCTATGCTGACCACCAAAACCGGGCATGGTGGTGCACACCTGTAATCCCAGAACTGCGGAGGTTGAGACAGAAGCATTGCTATGAGTCTGAGCTTCATAGAAAGGCCCTGTACCAAATAAATAAATAAATAAATAAATAAATAAATAAATAAATAATTTCTAAGAAGTGGCCTTACAGAGCTTCAGGGTACTTTGGGGAGTTTCAGAGCTGCCCCTAATATGATCTGTTAGATTAGCAATCAGACATTCTCCCTCTCTAAACACAGGGGAAGGAACTCCCTTAGAGGAGTATGGGTTCTTCTTATTGGTCAGCTGGTTAGTCTATGGCAGATATCCCTTCTGTATGCACTTTACTGCTGTATCATTGGTTCAATAAAGGCAGAGAGAGAGAGAGAGAGAGAGAGAGAGAGAGAGAGAGAGAGAGAGAGAGAGAGAACACAGCACACACAGTGCCTGGGACACAGGAAGGGGCTCGGTCAGACAGGCCGGGAGGTCAGCAGTTGCAAGGTCTCACCAGAAGGGGTGGCCCGATTCTGGTTCGGGGAAGGATACCCCCAGACAGCTAGAAGGGTGGGGGTGAATGTGGTCAGGACAGGATTTGATTGCTGGCTGGCGGGCAAACAAGTTGGGGAAGGGATGACCAGTGCCTGCAGGCTCTGGCCGACCTCTCCAGGCTCTCTGTTGATCTGCGGGGATCGGGAAGACATGCGGTCCCAGGGAGGGAAGAGGCTGGCTGGCCCAAGGCTGTGAGGTAGGGCCGGCATCTCGGCACCCTCTCAGGCAGCACAGTCAGTCCCAGGAGATGCAGGCGGTGAGGAAGCCCACGGCACCCAGCAGCCAAGGGCCCCGCTCAGACTCCGGCCGAGGCTGGGGCTGCTCCGAGGGCGCTGGCGCCAAGGGCTCCGGCTGCGTGGGCTTGGGTGCTCCCAGGTCGCCACTCAACTGAGCGCCCATGGCCTCAAGTAGCTGCAATAAATGATTTTTTCTCAAAATACCTTTTCTTTCTTTGTTTTAGAAAGCAAGATGGATTAATAGCTGGCAAGAGCGTTAAAGATAAGCAGGAACTGTCAAAACGATAGCAATAGTTTGAATACTTATTTTCACTTGAGATATGCTTCTTAAATACCAAAAATCATTTTAACATTTAGGCATTGTTGAGTCAACCCAAGGTGTAGACCATTTATACTATTTTCACTCATTTTATTCAGATTTAAAGATCAGTTTAAAATATAGATGAATTATGAGACTTTTTTTTTTTTTTTTTTTTTACCAAGGATTGAACTCAGACCCTTGTGCTTGCCAGGGAAGCACATTCCACAGAGCCATCTCCCCAGCTCTGAGATGTCTTTCTTTGCATTAAAAGATGATGATCTCTTAAGCTAATCCACAAATAAGAAAACCACAAAATTCACACACTAATTGTAAATGTGGTTTTATTATGTGCAAAAGCTAACTTTCAAAGCTATCTGGTAAGCATTCTGTGAATTGCATATTAGTTGGTACATAAGTACATTTAATTATTATAAATGAAGCAGTTATTTTTCTTACTTTTTTTTCTGTATTTAGGACAGGGTAAACAGGGTCTACAGGGTCTTACTACACCGATCAGACTCATAATGATCCTCCTGTTTTCAGCCTCCCAAGTGCTGGGATTCCAGACACCACACCCAGTCTCAATGGCTGTCTCAAGGAACGCACCCTGAGGGCCGGGCCAGCACAGAGCCGTGGGGATCAAACCCTGGCGGCGGCGGTGCTCTGCCTAAGCAGGCGCTTCAGTCTGCTGAACTGTCGACCAGCCTGGAAGCAGTTTAAATGCATGAATTTTTTTCTTTTGTGAAAGGATTGCATTAAATTTGACAAAATTTGTCTGTTAGCTAGAATTCCACATTTTAGTGTCTATATGTGCTTGTGTTTGTAGATTTCTTTTGCCTATTCCCATCGTATTTGCTAACTCTTTTAGCGGTGTACATTGTTATCTGTATATTTCATGCTTATGTTATCTGCTTGCTTACTAAGTATAATGTTATGCTTAGTGATACTACTCATGTGAATAATTTTCCAGAATCTGTGTGCATTTAAGTGATTGTAATCTTTCAATTACTTCAAAATATTGAAATATTCTATATTTTACCTAGAGAAATTCCCTCCATTAGAAACTATACATTGGAATGTTGACTATAATATGAGGAAGCCAAATTCAAATAAGAGGAATTTGATTGCCTGCATGCTAATCTCATTTTCAATATTAAAATTTCTACATGTAATCTGCATTAGCAATCCAAAAACAACTTGCCCAAACTTCATGGAAAAACTGTACTCTATAACCTTCTTCAATGTTTTATTTCTCTAATATTACTGAACTATAATCAACAGAAAATATTGAAAATGTAATGACTCCTGACATTTCTGTGCTGTTTATTTTGTTTTGGATTAAACTCTAAAATGAATACTCCTTTCTATTCATAACACATCAAGAATATAATAGGATATCAAATTCCCCAGCAGAAATGGTGTCCAGATAAAGACATTACTGGTTTATGAGAATTCCTTTCCTACATACAGAACATCTCAATTTCTGACTTCACTCTCTGTATCTCTGGTTTTATGATCCCATTTGGATTCTCCATTAAATATACTTCCTTTAGTGCCTCTCAAAATTTTCTAGAAAACTGTCTTTGGTTGAAGACAAGTTAGAAAAATTTGGTATTACTTTAATTTAAATAACATATATTGCCTAGAACAGCAACTTAGCAAACACCTATTAATTTTATACCAATGTGTACTTGTCAAATTTATAGTTGATAAAACTTTTAATCTTCCTCATAAGATTTCAATAATTGAATGCACACAAAAAATTCTTGTCTATTTTAAGTTCAGAAGGTAATTGTTACTACAACTATTGGTACATATGAATTACAAAACTACTTCAATTGTTTTATTTTTATGTTTTAATACGTTTTGTTTTCAAAAGCATGAGAGAAGTGGCAGAACTTCATGAAAAGGAGGACATAAATGACAAAAGGTGAAGAAATAATAGCTTTTAAAGGCACAGATTGATGCAGGGACCTGGGATTTGATCCCCAGGCCAGGCCTGTCCTGCCAGCCCCACCCCAGGGGCTTGCTGAGACAGCCATTGGGACTGGGCGTGGTGGTGCACGCCTGTAATCCCAGCTCTTGGGAGGCTGTAAACAGGTAGATCACTACAAGTCCGATCTAACAGTGAGACCCTGAACATCCTGTAGACCCTACCCTAAAAATACAAAATAAAATAAAGGAACAGATTGAAATACATCCCTTTTCTTTAATATCTACATTTAAAATTGATCTTAAAATTATTTTGTGGCATATTATTTTCTTTTATTAAAAAAGCTGAGATTGATTAAAATGTTTTCACCCATTTCAGCTATGCCTTACCATCTCATAAGCTCTGTAAATAATTCTAATTATGATAATATGTGGTATTGAAGTTGTGGCAGAATAAGATCCATGTAAATAATAATACCAGAGCAGCTTTTGTTGGAATGAGAAATTGAGGCAGGGAGTATATGACATTCAAATGGTGTATGAGACAGAAAAAACTTGGAGGAAGTAAAAACATAATTGCCTCATAAATGCACTGATAATTTCTCTGGAATTTAGAAAATTTTGCAAGAAGAAGCTTTCTACTAACAGCAGACCAGATCTGTACAGACCAAATATCCTACCGAGAACAGGCATAGCTGTATGGAATTTTTTAAAAAATCTCCTGATGGCTTTCAAGCACTACTGAGGCAGTCAATAACATTCAAGAGCTGGAAAAATGAAGAACCCAGGACAAGAGATGTGATTGCCCAAAATGAAAGCAGACATGGTGAGAGAGAGAAACACTGCAAAGAGCTTTGCAGGTTCACAGTACTCCAAACTGCTGCGGGTCAGCAGTTCAGCCGGATTTCTTTGAATCTGCAACATTTTTATCTTCAGAGGCTTAAGAGGTTTCGCATCTTACTAAATATAGATAAATATATAGATAAATATGTATCGGCACTGTGAAGATGGGACATTAATTGCTCAAATTAAAAGTAACTGCTTCACTTTTCTCCTCTCTGTGGCAAAGGTGAGAAATTTTATGTGGGTTAGAATCCTGGTAACTGAAGGAAAGCAAATCAAAATCAGTTACTCATAATGCTATTTTAGCTTTGATTATGTTATTAGTAATATAAACTAGCACAAGAAAGATAGTGCCGGTTAAATGGACAGTCATTTAATTTCCCATACATGTATGTGCAGGAGCTTTTTTGCTAATGAAATTTCTCACACAGGTTCAGAATAAATGAGATTTAGGCGACAAAATAAACCTAAAATGTGAGTTAGTTCTCCCTCCTTTAAAACAAATCATCATCATAGAATAAGCAATTCTTACTTGAATCTTTGTTGTCTTCACATTCTTCTTGTTCTAGTTATGAATTCTACATATTTAGTATATTGTAAATTGATATAAATTAGATTCAACACACAGGCCATTCGTGACACAGCTTGGACTCACTCATAGTGATCCTCCTGTCTCAGCCTCCCCGGCGCTAGGATTATAGGCATCCACTCCCAGTTTCAGTGCCTGGCATGTCACACCTGGGGTTCCGGGGCTGGCATGGCATGTGTTGACAAGGATTGAACCTAGATTCTTGTGCTTCCCAGGCAGGCCCTTAGACCACTGAGCTAACTTCCCAGCCCCAAGCTATTTTAAACTCCCAGATCATTTAGTTGTAAGTGAGAATTCTATATTTATTCTTTACTCTTAAATTAATTTGGTCATCCATTTATCTAAATAAAAATAAATAGGTAAAGTTATTATATTATTTCTTAATTCTTGTCTGTGCTATCCTATGTTACCTAGCCATCTGTTAATATTTTTCAAAAAGAATTATGTGTAATTTAAGCAGAAGCAATAAACTATACTTAAAAATCTAGCTCTAAATGCACCTGGTAGATTACCAGGCTTCCTGTATCCATTTCTGATTTATGAATCAAAGGCCTTAAACTTTGTCACCTCATGATAAGAGTGTTACTAAACTCTAAATAATAAGGAAGTGGATTTCTTTCTACTCCTAACCATCCGCTATGCAGAAAAAAGGATATTGCGCTTGTAGTGCAAGAATGACATGATTGTATTTTCTCTGACTTTAAGTTAGAGAGAGATTGATTTGCATGCCCTAAAGAAGTGAAATCCTAACTGCATTGCTTCATTCACTCATTCACAGATATATGTCTAACATTTACTATGTACTAAGCACATTACAGTCCCTGCTTTTTTGTTCCAACCTAGGTTTTTCAAATTATAGCCTGTGCACTTTCATGTGGAATTCATGAAGTCTAGAAACTCCTTGAACTAAATTGCAATGTAATAGTCTCATGTGTACATTTTATTTTTCCAGAAACTTACGTTGAATTCCAGTACTAACAACTGTACAGTATTTCTCACATCAATGCATTTGTTCTTGTTTTAGTGTCTCTACCGCAACTGAAGTTTTGTTCTCAGCAGGACAATTACAATTTATTCATAAGGTAAGCAAGTTAGGTTTTCTCTGCCTCTGTAAAGTTTAATTCTACCACCTGCTCATCAGCCCAGGCTATTTTTCTTCCTACTTGTCTGGCTCTTTTGTCACAAGGTAGGAAGCTTAATGTGCCTGGGGTGGTTCTGAATCCTCTATTCTGCTACACTGATCCATACGTCTCTGTCTGTGCTGGTATCATGACTATTTAAATCACTGTAGCTTTGTAATATATAATGTGAAATACAGAATTATGATGTCTCTTCATTTGCCCTTGTTACCCAAAATTGCTTTTGTTGTTTTGGCCCTCTTCTGGTTCCTCGTGAGGTTTTGGATCTTTTTCTTCTAGATCTGTGACAAATGCTGTTCATATTTTGATTTAAGTTACATTACATGTATGTATAAGATTTGAAAGAATGGTGATTTTGACCA
>NW_004524846.1:1060304-1061520 GCF_000260255.1 Octodon degus | reverse complement strand
TTTTTTCCTTTTGCCTTTCTTCCTTTCTCCCATCAAAGTTTCTCTCTTTTCTGCAGAGAAGAAAAGTAGAAATGAAACAAAACATCCTTTCAAATCAATCCAATAGGAGAACAACAGTAATTGCTATATTGCACATTACCTTAATAATGGTTACTCAGAGTACGTGACACAGCTTTTAATTTTTTTAAATGCTTAGAAACTCATATTTGTAGTATATAATTATTACATTCATTGCAGAGCATTAGTATATGCATGTGACATATTACAATTCATTTTTCTTTCCCTTTTCCCACCCCTCTTTTGGCCAGCACCAGATATGCTTATTTATCTTTTAAGTTTTATAAAGTAATCATAAGACTATTAGGAAAAAATAACATATAAAATACATAAGACAACTTTAGGTACAGTGCTATGCTGGCTTTTTTCTTTTCTTTTTCTTTTTTCTTTTCTTTTTTTCCTTTTTTTTTCTTTGCAGAACCAGGAATTGCACTTAGGCCCTTGCACTTACCAGGCAAGCGCATATTCTACTGAGCCGTCTCCCTTGCCCCTTTGCATGCTTTCAATAGCTGTTTATTTCTACTTCTTCTTTGTTAATATTTGTCTTTTATTTCACACTTTATATATTGAGTTTTGTAATCTTTTTTATTTTTGAAAAGAATAAAGAATAGCAAAAAACCATTAGCAATGATACAAAATTTCACTAAACAAAATGATAGCAACTCAACAATGGCTGTTGTATTGCATATTGCATGCTTTTGTCTGCTAATCTGAACTACAAATTTGAGGACAACAATATATTGATTCTCTATATAAGAGAAAACGTCATAATTAAGATTCTGTGCCTAGTTTACGTCACTTAAATTATGGTCTTAATGCGTCTTCACTTTCCTATAGATGACTCAAGTTTATCATTCTGTACAGTAGAGCAGGATTGTACAATATCATGTGTAAGTGTCACATTTTATATCCATTTACCTGTTAATGAACATGAAGACTCTTTCTAAGATTTCTCTAGTATGCATTGTGCTGCCATAACCATGGGTGTGCATACACCATTGTGGCATTGATGTCTTCAACTCTTTTGGGAAGAAACCTAGAAGGGGGAAAGTGGAGTAAATACAACTTCTATTTTTAGATATTTGAGGGATTTCCACACTGATTTCCATCCCTGCTCATCACTTTACATTCCTGCAAGAAGGAAGCCATGTTTCCATCT
>NW_004524846.1:1058523-1059764 GCF_000260255.1 Octodon degus | reverse complement strand
AGAGATCGCAGGCATTTACCACATATCCTGCTTCTGAGCCTTCATTTCTGAGTATACCGCTCATTGGATTTAATTCCTGCTCTACTCTACACTAGATTAACAGTTTAAGCTGACAAAACCATTATTTCTAAATAATGTCATATTCACAGGTACTAGGCATTACATATTTTACATCCGTGGTGATGAAACTTTTAAAGTCCAAGGGCCCAAATTGCAACTTGCAACCTACAATCCACTTATTTATTGTCAAGTGCCAACATTGTAATTAAACCTGACTGCTTGGCTGCTAGACAACATGGCTCGAGTGCCCAGAGAGAGGGCCCTTCCTGCCCACTGCAGCACATGCCCCATGGGCTCATCACCACGCCTCAGGCTTTGGTTGTTTTTTTTTTTTTTTTTTTTTTTTTTTCAGAAGTGGCGATTGAACTCAGGCCCTTGTGCTTGCCAGGGAAGTGCTTATTCCACTGAGCCATCTCCCTGGCCCTAATGCCTCAGGTTTTTATGTGTTCTTTTCAATTTATATCCATGCATCTTCTGTTCTTCCCAGGCTGGTTTGACTTCTGTCTAATTTCTCTCTCTAGATTTAAGAAGACTAACTTACCTTATAATCTTACTTATCTGATGGATCCAAGAAAATACATTGTTTTTTTAAATTTTATTTTAACATTTTAAAAATTGTAATATTGGCCTGGGGAGACAGCTCAGTGGCTTAAACACTGGCCTGGCAAGCATGAGGTCCTGAGTTCAATCTCTGTACAAAAAAGAAAAAAAAAATGAAAGAATATTACAATATCACAGTGACTCTTTCTCTGTTTTTTATATACTGAATAGAAAACAGAAGTTCACATCAAATTCTTGACTGGCCCACATGAAAACATCTTTATTGTTCATGAACAAGTAGACAAATGAAGGCATGTATAAATGATTTATCCACTTCTTTTGAAATGATGGCTCTACATTGATTTTTATATCAATGTACTCATGTTTCAACATATAGAGCACCCTGTCATATTCCTTTTTGTGTTCTTAATTTTTACTACATCAGAATAGAAGAATGTCTAAATTAGTTATCTCACAATGTAGGAATGCACATTTTACCCACATTCTCTGTGAAAAGTATGATTGTTTACTGATACAAAGCAGTTTCTTAGCTTTTGGGGGGGTATTCTTGGTCCTTCTTCAAGACCTTTGGAAGTGGTTGTCTTGCTTTTGGTTAGCTGCTTAATTTTCTTTCTTTTTTT
>NW_004524846.1:1052504-1058298 GCF_000260255.1 Octodon degus | reverse complement strand
GGAACAAAAGAAGGTATCAGAAAATGTTGAAGTGATCAGAAAATGTTCGATTTTGAGATTCAAAGTTTTTCTGTAATTCATTGTTTCAGTTACTCTTCTCTCATTGCTGGGACAAACACTTGACACCCAAAATGAAGGAAGGAAAGGATTATTTAGCTCACAGTTCCTGGAGGTTTCAGTCCATACTCAGCTGACTCCAAAGCAGAGAGGCACATGGCAGAGGGCAGCCGTTCATGGCAGCAGCAAAGAGCAAGAGACAAATGGGAGAAAGTCTGTCTTTCTGTCTCTCTTATGTTACATTCAGGCTATCCACCCCAAGCTGGGTGTTGCACTTGCACTCATAATCCCAGCAATACTCAGATCCATAATCCCAGCCTTTGATCATGAATTAGTCACAAACTATAGAATTGTACCTTAATGACTACATGAGGCTTTGGGAGGACAAAAACACACAAACCATGACACGCATGATATTAAGAAAAGCTTTTGGGCTGGGGAGATAGCTCAGGAGTCTAAGCGCCTGCAAGGAAGTGCAAAGACCCATGTTCAATCCCTGTACCACATGCAGTGCCAGATCCAGGTGCTGGAGCCTGGTGCTGATCCAGCCACTGAAACTGAGTGTGGTGGGCCACACCTATAATCCAGTGCTGAGGAGGCTGAGACAGGAGGATCACTCTGAGTCTGAACTGTGTAGCAGGACCCTGTACCAAATAAATGAATAAATAAATAAGATCTTTTTAAAATTTCAAAGAAAAAAAGGTTTTATATTTCTTTTTCTCCCCTCTCTCCCTCACTCCCCCTCGCTGTTCACTTCTTCCCTCTTTCACTGCCTCCTTTCTTCTCTATTTGGTTTCTCTCCTTTTCTTCTTTATTTTTTAAAACCTGGACTGTTTAGGAAAAAATACAAACAGCACTCAGCAGATTGAAAAACCCACACGAAGATGCAATACGTTGTCAAATGTGTACATTTTTTAATGCTATGAAGTTCGTCACACCTCAAAATCTCTTTCTCTGCTCCAGGACTGGAACAGTCTCTTACAAGTTGTCAGTATTGATACTGGCTCCTGGACGAAGGCATACATTTTTGTCTACCTGGCGGACAGTGTAGGGCATCTAGTTCTTCCCTCCCCAGTTTGCGAATTTCAGCTGCTTCAACTTCACTTGCTTTAGAATCTTAGAATTACCTCACTTCAGCTATTTGGCTCAAAATACAAACTCTGCATCACATAAAAGCTTTTAGTGATACCTACTAATTAAAAATAAACCAGTCTTATAAGTGGGTTATCAGAGAATAGGATTAAATTATCAACTTGGTTTTAATTGAAGCATAGGAAATATTTCTGCTTCAAAGTGCTCACTTTCGTCACACTGGACATTTTTACAGAATTTCTGAGTTTAAGAAATGTTAAATGTCTCACATTAAATGAGGCTTTCATTTGTGGCTCTTCCCGTAATAGAAGTTTGTGCTGAATACCTCTGTGTGAATGTGTGCCTTGCACACTATATGCTTAATTTTAACAATTGTCATGTATTAATTTCCAGAAAAGAGTAGACAAAGATAGTTATATAAGTGTGCAAAGTTAACACCATATTAACACTTTATATTTTTCATATATTCGTATGAATACTGACAATTGGAAAATACATGAATATATACTATATACATTCTATATATACTATTATATTTATAAAATATCTATATAGACTTTATAAAGTCTATACTCACTTCCATCTACATTGGTATTTGATCAACTTTTTGCTCAAAAATGTAAAAATAACATCAGAAAAAAATATATTTCTAGCCAAGTATATTAATTATCTTGTCACTTACTCTCAAGTAAAATGCTATAATTGTCCTCTATATAATAAATCTTTTTTCTTCCATCAGCACTATTTTTATCTCTATTATTGTCACATCTGTTTTTCTTCTAAGATTTTATTATTTCAAGGCCAGGGAGATAGCTTAGTGGCATAAACAGCCACTTGGCAAGTGAAAGATTCTGAGTTGCATCCCCGGTACCACGGGGGGAGTGGGTGGGAAATCTTTGGGGCTGGAGAGATACCTGGGTAGTCTAAGTGCCTTTCTGGAAAGCACATTGACTCGAGTTCAATTCCCAGTAGTGCATGTTGTACTTGTCCTAGAACCCCTGGAAGGTTGTGCTGAAACTGAGCCTTGTGGCTCATGTCTGTAATCCCAGCACCAGAGAGGCTGGGACAGGATGACCACTACAAGTAAGACCCTGTCCCAATTAAATAAATAATTTAAAAAGCACAGAATCTTGTTATTTCCATAATCTACCTGCTCAATAAGATTAATTCTATATTCAATGCATTGGCATTTTTCAAAAATCAAAGATTGTATTTAGTATCTATGCAGGTATGTGCTTTCAAATAGATTTATGCCTTCTAACATTTAGGGTTTCAAACATTTGATGGACTAAATTACAAAACTGATCCAAGAAGAAAAGTACTGAGCAGTTGTAATTCAAATATTACTTTTAGAAACAAGAAATATGCCTATGTAACATACTATCATCACGTGTATTTTTTTTCTTATGCATTTAGTACAGGGATGCAGGGTCTCACTATGTAGATCGGACTTGTAGTGATCCTCCTGTTTTCAGCCTTCCAAGTGCTGGGATTACAGACATGTGTCACCATGCCATCTCAATTGCTGTCTCAGTGCGGCTCGGGGGCGGGGCCAGCATGGCACAGCAGGGGTCGAACCCTGGCTGGTGAACTCTGCCTGAGCAGGCAAGTCCACTGAGCTATCAGGCTGGCCCGTGACATGTACTTTTCTTTAAAGGGCTATTTTCTTGTTACAAGAATGATTTTTAATTAACACTGTTCAGTTGTTCTTTATGACAAGAAACCCAAATGTTCATAGGAGAAATTATTACTTTCAAGAAATATTATAAATTTTAATAGCCAACTTCTACTTTAAATTATGTTACATTCAATCAACAACAGCTTTGTGGCTTTTGTACAGTATCTATTCCCTAAAGTAATGAAAACAAAAAGAAAGGTAATGAAAAAGATAAACTATGTAAACTAAACTTGAAGACTGATAAAAAGAATCCTGAAAGTTCATATCTATTGAGTGGCTACTTAGGATGAATGCAGTACTCTAGGAAAGTGCTTCATTCATACCAATGTCACAAGAACAATTATTATTCATTGATAGAAGAAATTGGGACACCTAGTCACTTACACATTTCCCGAAGTTCACAGAACTCATCAATCACAGAACTACAGTCAGGTTGAATAGCTTGGCTCTGGAGTACGCTTTTAGCTGCTGGGTTTGACAGACTCCTCAGGGTAATTTTCACATTGTTGTTTCATAAGGCTTTTATTTGACACATCACTGTAGAATATTTACCTGCTTCTCATCAATTATTCCATATTAAAGTGATTTTACATTCATTAATACTGCATAGATTTTTTTGTACAATTTTAATTGATAGCCACAGAAGCACATCATGCAAGCTATTGTTTATAGATCCACCGCCCACTTGAGTACTATAAACTCTGTGAATACCACAACACTTTGCAATTTATCTTTATATTTAAAATATATCATACAACACTGCACATACACACATACAGTGTTCATTGCAAGAAATTGATTCCCAAATTAAGAAGCTGAGCAGTCCTACAATCCATCATGAGTAACAGAAGAACCAGGAAATTCTCTGAGATAGTTGGAGAATCTGAGGGCTGTGTTGTAAGTTTCAATGAAGGACAGGAGAAAACTGATGTCTCTGTTCAAGCAGACAGGTACAGGGAGTGAATCTCCTCTCCCTTTGTCAGGGCTTATGTCTAGAGGATGACCCTTCAGCACCCCAAGATAGATGGTCTTCTGGGAGTGATTGGATGATATGTGTGTGTGTGATGCCTGATTAGTTCACTGATTGGCTTAGCATAGTTCTGGGCATGAATAATGGATTTACTGGAGAGGGCAGACCCATCATGGATGTAGACAGCCACAACCGCTAGGGTTGTTGCTTGGATGGAATAAGAAGGGAAAGAAAAAGAAAGGCTGCCACTTTCTACCTGTCATGCTGTGAGCTCTTTCTGCCCTTCTGCACTGGCCTTTCATGTGCCCTGTGCTAGGGCCAGCTGTGAACTGAAACCTGTGTCAATCGTAACCTGAAGTGTACCCTCCTTCCTTTAACTTAGAAGTGTCAGGTATTTTGTCCCAGAAAGAAGAAAATAACTAGGACAAACTTTCATCAAACCTTCATTCTTTTCAGACCCTCAGTACATAGGCTGACACCCACAGACCCGAGGAAAATTGTCTACTTTCCTCATTTTATTGTCTCAATGATAATATCATTTGGAAACACCTTTACAGGTAGATGGAGCAATGATGTGCGCTCTGAGTATCTTATTATTATTGTTAAGTGTATTTCATATAATAAATAAGAAATATATCTGAATGATATCTTCATGAAATAATGTAGAAATAAAGGTAGTACTTGATTGTGTTGATAGTACTTGATTTATTTGAGAATATCTTAACTGTATTGTATTCACAGCAATTGCGTATTACTGATATCCAGGTATTAATCAAGACAATAAGAAGAGAATAATGACAAAATAAATCCACTCCCTCATGAAGCATATATTTTCTGAGGGCTATCCACAAGAGGAATAAATAAAACTCATACATTGAATGTGATTCAAAGTTGAGCTGGGGAGATGTCTTAGTAGTGGTCTAAGCACCTGCTTGGCAAGCACAAAGACATGGGTTCAAATCCTGGTACTGCACGCCATGCCCGCCCAGTGCCATGCTGGTTACCGAAACTGGGTGTGGTGGTTCAGGCTTATAATCCCAGTGCTGGGGAGGCTGAGCCAGGAGGATCACTATGAGCCTGAGCTGTGTAGTGAGACCCTGTACAAAATAAATATAATTTTTTAAAAAATGTGATTCAAAATAATTTCCAATCAAAATGTTGTTATGAACATCTGGTCCTAACAAGATGGCAGATTTATCTCTCTGTCCTTCTTCCTAGAAAATAAAACTATGAATACTGGAAAAAATCCAAAAGACAGCCACAAGAAAATCTCACAATGTAGACACCAAAGTTGCCCTGGTTGGGGTCCCAGGTACAAATGAGCACCGGAGGGTGTTCATCAAGCCCTATTACCCTACCTGACCTCTGCAGGTTATCTTGGTCTGTCATCTCCTGAGGCCCTGCCTAGCAGCAGAAGTCAGGCTTGTAGTCTCCTTCATCCCCTGGAGCCAATGGGAGTCTGGCTGAGAGCAAGGAAAAGAGGCTGGCCTGGCAGAACAGGGAGCAGGAATCAGTGCAAGATCCCTGCGACAACTAACTCAGGAAGTCTCTCCATTTGGCCTGAGAGGCTTTCTCTCATTTTTGAAACTCTGGGGTTCAAGGACATCAGAAAAGAGGGTTCATCCACCACATTACATACCCATCTGGTGAAACATTCTATATCCTGCATATGGCAAATAACTGAAGCGGGAAGCCTCTACTCTACTTGGAAGCCAAGCATGCCAGATTGTGGAACGTATTCCAGGTCTGCAGTCACCAGGAGCTAGGCCCAGAGGGAAAGCAAGCAGGGTGAGATCAGTACAGCAGCCAGAATGATGTTGCACACTCTAAAAACGGTTTTGTCATGAAACCTTAGGCTTTAGCCTTCACAGTATACAAGGATTTGTTTGTCAAACCCCAACAGGATGAGTATGCAATGAAATATCTAAGTAAGGTGTAGATTCTTTTAACATAATAGTCAAATGTCTAAACTGAAGCAGTATTCTGGTTGTGATTTT
>NW_004524846.1:1050145-1052404 GCF_000260255.1 Octodon degus | reverse complement strand
CCCTGCCTAGCAGCAGAAGTCAGGCTTGTAGTCTCCTTCATCCCCTGGAGCCAATGGGAGTCTGGCTGAGAGCAAGGAAAAGAGGCTGGCCTGGCAGAACAGGGAGCAGGAATCAGTGCAAGATCCCTGCGACAACTAACTCAGGAAGTCTCTCCATTTGGCCTGAGAGGCTTTCTCTCATTTTTGAAACTCTGGGGTTCAAGGACATCAGAAAAGAGGGTTCATCCACCACATTACATACCCATCTGGTGAAACATTCTATATCCTGCATATGGCAAATAACTGAAGCGGGAAGCCTCTACTCTACTTGGAAGCCAAGCATGCCAGATTGTGGAACGTATTCCAGGTCTGCAGTCACCAGGAGCTAGGCCCAGAGGGAAAGCAAGCAGGGTGAGATCAGTACAGCAGCCAGAATGATGTTGCACACTCTAAAAACGGTTTTGTCATGAAACCTTAGGCTTTAGCCTTCACAGTATACAAGGATTTGTTTGTCAAACCCCAACAGGATGAGTATGCAATGAAATATCTAAGTAAGGTGTAGATTCTTTTAACATAATAGTCAAATGTCTAAACTGAAGCAGTATTCTGGTTGTGATTTTCCCCCTACTCTTCCTCAAAGTGTTTTCAGAAGGTAAGAGGTACGGTATCAATGATGTGTTTTGGGGTGTGTGTGTGTGTGAGTGTGTGTCTGTGTGTGTGTCTGTGTGTGTGTGTGCATGCACGTGTGTGTTTAATGAAATAATAAATGGCTATATATGAATTTGCAATCCAGGTTTGTCTAAATTTTAAAAATCATGCTTCACACTAAGTTTTATTCAGAATATCAAAACTGTACCAGCTCTAGGGGAAGAATTAATGTATTTCTCAGTCTTAAAATTATTAAATAATAAATGAGAAATACCATGCCTCATTCCATTATGGTTACAGTCTGCAAGTTTGTTTGTGTACTTTGAGATTAGAAAGTTGAGACTCTCACTGTAAAGGACTTATGACAGAGATAAGTATAAAGAATGATCTTTTCTCTATCAGTATCATTTTTAAGAAATTCAGTTCTATTATAATGTAATTGATTCTTCTCTTGAAAGCAAGCCAATCATATTTCTGGTCTTTATATCCCTTCATTTTATACTGTTTAAGTATTCTTGAGTCATGAATGAACTTTACCATTAAACTCCTATGTGCCTGCTTTCTTCCACTGCAAATTATATATGTTCATATCTCCCATTTAAAACATCAAGTCAACAAAAGAAGAATGGGAGGAAGGGAGAGAGGGAAATAGGAGGGAGAAAGAAAGAAGGAAAGGAAGGAAGGAAGGAAGGAAGGAAGGAAGGAAGAAAGGAAGGAAGGAAGGAAGACACTTCTAAAGTTATTTTTTCTTCTCTGTGTTTGATTTTTCTTTGATCAAAAAGCCCTCAATAAAGACTGCATGCTTCAGTTTCTAAAGGTATTTCGATAGGTACACCAAACAATATAAATTCAATCTTGTCAAATTTTCATTGGCAGCTTTGATTTCCCATTCTCAAGCCAACAGTCAGCACGTATAGTGCATATTTAATCAAAATAGAATACAATGTGAAGTTAATTGCACTCAGATTTAAAACCTTTCCCTTGCACTAGAAGCAGCACTAGCACATGCCTTCAGAGTGTTGTATGCTATTATATAATTAGGAAAAAGGAAGATTTTTTTTCTATAAGGTCAACTCTTGGTTTATACTCTAAATTACTCTCACTCGTCATTCTTTGTGTGGCCTTTACATGGCTTCTAACATTTCTGGGACTTGACTTCTGTAAGATTCATGTATGCAGTCCATAGATTTTTCATTGCTTTGTTCTGATTATCAGATAACTGGCCTAAGAATTATTTCCATGTATGATCTTACCTCTCTTTATTCAAAACAAAAGCAAAAAATATAAATTCATTAGCTAGTACATAAAAGCAGTATTGTATGTATATGTGGTATTACTTATGGCTTTGACAGGTATGTATACAGTATGTAATATCTAAATCAGGTTAAAGTATTTATCTCCTCAAATATTCACATTTTTAATGGTAGGATCTTTTGAAATCTCATCTTCTAGTTTCCTGAAATATTATTGTCTACACTTACCCTGTAAGTCTACTCATTAGTCAGCCTTCCTTGATCTTCCCCTCGCCCCATCTTCAGTCCCTTTTTTTGGAGTCTGCTAACAAATATTCTATTAAACTTCTTTCTCTCTCCTCCTCCTACTTCTCCTCCTCCTCCTCCTCCTCCTCCTCCT
>NW_004524846.1:1048522-1049980 GCF_000260255.1 Octodon degus | reverse complement strand
TCAGCCTGGCCCTAAACTCACAATTCTCCTCCTGCCTCAGCCTCCTGAGTGCTTGGACCACAGGTGTACACCACCACACCCAGTTCTACCCAACTTCTATGAGATCACTTGTTTTTTGTAGATTCCTCATATGAGCGAGATCATTTGGTACTCATCTGTATATATCTGGTATATATCACCTAATGCAGTTATCTCTAGTTCCATCCCTCTTGTTCCAAATGAGAAGATGCCATTCTTTTTAATAACTAGTTATGAATGTGCACAAATACTGCCATTTATTTATCTACTCCTCATTCAATGGGCACATGCTGTCTCCACTTCTTGTCTTTTGTTAATAGTGCTAAAATAAATAAACATTGGAGACAGAAGTCTTTAACATACTGATTTTCTCTCATTTGGATATATACTTTTGGTGAAATGTCTGGGTCCTATGGTAGATCTATTTTTAGTTTATAAAGAACCTCCATATGCCTTTTCCTAATAGCCATACTAATTTACATTCCCAACCAAATGCGCAACTGTTCCTTTCTCTTTGCATTCTTGCCAGGATTTATAATCTCCAATCTTGTTGGTAACAGACATTCTTACTCCAATGACGTGATCACTCCATGTAGTTTTTATTTACATTTGCCTAGTAATTAGTGATGTGGGATATTTCTTCATGCTTATGCATATGCATGTACTATTTGCATTCCTTTTCTTGAGGCATGTCTATTTGAGTCATTTGCCCACTTCTTTATAGGTCTTATTTGGGTTTTGATATTGAGTGGAATTCTTCATATACATATTAAAGAAGTGGTTTGAAATAGCAAACACTGCCAGAAACTGCAGAGTTTAAGAGGAATCCACAAGGGACTGGAATAGGAATTTGGCATCTTCTGTCTGGAAGGATTTGTTGCAAACTCATGCAATGGCTCTTTGGCAGCATGGTTTCCAACCTGAGGTGGAATTTAATGGAGACCTCTGACAGCTTAACCTGGAGGTCAGCACTTACTGAGCCTTCTTATAAATACAAGCTTGTCCACTGCGGGGAATATGCTTGTCCATACACTGAGTGCTGGAATTTCTGTAGCTCTTCAACAGAAGATGAAGGGCAGGCGGCATAGCTCAGTGGACTAAGAGCTTGCTTAGTTAAGCGGAGGGGCCAGGATTCGATCCCTGGCTCTGCATGACGCACTGGCCCCGCCCCCGGGTGCACTGAGCCAGCGATGGAGTTCAGGAATAGGTTTACAGCAAAATATAGTAGCCTAAGTGCCTGCTTTCAACCTCACAGGGACGAAAGAAGGAATAGGAAACCCCAACCTTTCCAGCTATAAGTGGATGATCAGGCTTCCACTTTACCTGTCTTGGTTTACTGACAGAATACAATATACCCTAAAATCCCGAGTGCACAAAATACCAAGACAATGGTTGAGAAAACACAACAGGGGCTGGGGAGATGGCTCAGTGGAATAAGCG
>NW_004524846.1:1038123-1047860 GCF_000260255.1 Octodon degus | reverse complement strand
AGTGCTGGGATTACAGGAGCGCACAACCACAGCCAGTCTCCATCACCATCTCAGCGAGCCCTGCGGGTGGTAGGGATCCAACCCCCGCCACTGCGCTCTACCTCAGCTGGCACTTTAGTCCACTGAGCTATCAGGCCAGCCCTAGACAGACTTCAAAAAATTCTAACTTATAATGTTTTTCCTGATTCAAAATGCCTATTTTCTGTGGTACTTTAAGGTGCTTTTCAATTTGATGGAGTTACATTCCAATGAATCAACTGGATGATGAATTATAATAAATAAAAATGAACTTGAGATATCTATTTAGCAGCATAAGTTAGAACTGCAGTGCAATTCTGGGTGCCTCGCTGGTTGTTTGGCCTCGTGATCACGAGGCTGACGACAAACTGTGGCTTGCTCTCGCTGCTCCCCGTCTCAGCAGACAGATGCCAGGTAGGACTGACCATGAAAGGTAAACATTCCGATTTGAAGTACTGTTTTATTGAACACATTACACACTGTGTTTTGTTACACAGTCAAAATACTTACAAATTGCAAGTCAGGGACTCTCTTTGTAATTTTGCATTCTCTTTTTTAAAAGACAACATTTTTCAAAATTCAGTTTTTCAGCTTCTTCTATGCTGATGTCTCCTAGACTTGTTCTGGGTAGGCTGGAGGTCTGAGATTGCAATACTTTCATTATGATTGTCATTTCTTTTATTACCCCAGGGATTATTTCTGATCTGATTTCTTCTATATCCTGATGGAGTTGTTTCAAAATCTAAAACTTCTTCTGTTGATTCATGGTTCATATATACTTCACAGAGTTGCTGTAATTTTAGAGCACCGACAGCTCACTTAGACGATACAAGTCATGTGAGATTTCATAGCTGCACCATTGTGCTTTCTGGTCTGAGCCTTTAGTATGCATGTATGTACATGCATACAGACTTTTTGCTGGTATATTTTTTAATTAATAATGCTGTAACAATATACAGCATTAGAAGAAGTTGTCACAGGTCAATAGTTCTTGAAAATAAAGTATATGAGCTAGTTCTCATATTATACTGAAATTTACAATTTAGGAAGGATTTCTACTTGCAAGAAAAATAAAACAGTAACAGGTTTAAAGACATGTAAGATCTACTTGTCCATTTTTACAGTGAAGTTGTTGTCCTTTTGTTTCTAATTTGCATGTACCACTGATACTGTACACTGTAGATACTTAATCTTTATTATTAAGTATTTCACATAATCTCTCATCTTGACATGCATTAGCTTTATTTGTGTATAAGGATTTCCTTGTACAAAATCCTTCAGTTAATTTTTTTTGAGTAAGAGGATGATTGAGATATAAGGGAAGATGCAAGAGGGGAAAGAGTAGTATAAAGGATCAAGATAGAATCTCTATATATTTTTCACCATGATCTACATATTTGCAATATGCTGTAAGAATATAGTAATAAAACAAAGAGACAAATGAATAAGGGCCGGTCAAATAGCTCAGAGGATTAAAGCACCTGCAAGCAGGTGCAGGGGCCAGGGGTTCAATCCCTGGGCCTGCCATGCCGGCCTCACCCCCAGAGTGCGCTGAGACAGCAATTGAGACTGGGCGTGGTGGCGCATGCCTGTAATCCCAGCTCTTGGGAGGCTGTAAACAGGTGGATCACCACAAGTCCAATCTAGTAGTGAGATCCTGAACATACTGTAGACCCTGCCCTAAAATACAAAAAAAGAAAGAGAAAAGAAACAAATAGATAAACAATAAAGAAAGAAGAAGGACTATGCATGGTCCCAACTCAAAGGAATTAAATTAAGTAGCTTTACAAGAAGCAGCATGACTGAGCCATTGCCCATATCTCTTGACCCAAATTGGAAAATTCCTACTAAGACAATTTCTAGTTTGAAATCATCTTCCTCATCTTTGGTTACTAGATCTGGTGATTCTGAAAATAGGAGTGCATTTAACCAGACCCTTATTCCACTAGTCCACAGAAGGGATGTCACCTGATGAGAGCTTCCTTATCTGTCCCTAAGCCTCTGTTGCCTTTGGTACAGCACCAGAGGGCCTAGGCATTCCCCTCTGTGTTGTGTCCCAGGTCAAATTAGTTCAAATAGTAATGTTTCTAGAAGATGTATTGAATCTGGTATTTTTGTATAACCTAAATCCATGTAGTTTGTAGATATATTTTAATTACATACAACTTAGGCATGAATTTCAGTGATACTTTTAATATATTATAATATCAGTAAAAACAGGTGGACATAGAGCTCACAGCAATTATGCCATCAAAATGAGAGGCTGAGGCAGAAGGGTTTCAAGTGCCAGCCTGGCCTGCATACATTAGTAAGAGCCTATCTCAAAAATAACTAAATAAATAGATTAAAATAAAAAGGGGCTGGAATGTAGCTCAGTGCAGAGATGCTGGGTTCAATCTCTTAGAGCAGAAAAGAAAGGAAGAAAAGCAGGATGCATTCATGTGTCTTGTTATGTTTTGCATAGTTATTTACTATCCAGTTTTCCAATACTAAATAATTATTTTTTATTAAATGATTAGGTACTACTTCATAGTAATGTATGATACTTTTTTGTTTGTTTGTTTTTGTATTTTTTTAAGTACAGGGTCTACAGTGTCTCTCTATGTAGATTGGACTCGTAGTGATCCACCTGTGTTCAGCTTCCCAAGTGCTGGGATTACAGGCTCGCACCACCACACCCAGTCTCAATCGCCATCTCAGCGTACCTCTGGTTCTGGGCTGGCACGGCACACTGGGAATCAAACCCTGGCTGCTGCATCTGTGTAAGCAGGCACTTTAATCCACTAAGCTATCTGGATGGCCCTTCTATGATACATTTTGATCACAGGGATTTTAAAGTTCAAAAACTTTAATACCTTTCAAAATGTATAATGTAAACTAATAAACTGATAAGTAAAATTACCATAGTATTGTATTTTTTACCTGAGGGCAAGAAAGTTAAGACAATGAAGACTAGATGAAAAGTAGTTGGGAAAATGCAATAGGAAGAATTTCTATATCTAATTTAAGTGCATGTAGACTGAACATACCTAAAGGGAAATTCCTAGATTTTTAGTGCATTATTAGCAAAATAATGTACTTAGAATGATAACAAATGAGAAAGCAAACTCAACAGAAATGGGAGTCTGGTGTTTATTACTTGATAATCAATGTAAGACATCATTAGTGTTGACAGTTTGAATGATGCCTCTCAATCATTCTGTAAAAGATCACTAAGATTATGTATAAAGCAGATAAAAAATTAATGTTTATAATATGTAAGTAATTTGCCTAAAGTTATCTAACTAGTTAGAGACAAAGCCACAAAATAAATATGCAAGTTTCATTTTACTATACCACACTGCCTCTGAAAGACAACAGTTACACATTTTAATAGATAGATAGATAGATGATGGAGAGATAGAGATAGATAATTGTTATCTTTCTTTATTGAAAGTGTAAGAGACAAATGATCATTCATATCAGTCACTCTGAGTACATAAAATTAAAGCACACAAATACTCTTTTATTATTAAAAGAATAAAATAAGAACATTTAAATTTGTTTTGCCAGCTCTGGATTTGGATTTTCCTTTTTGTTAAACAGCTAAATCTGATAAGTGGCTTACATGCCCATCAGCAGATGATTGGATAAAGAAAATGTGGTATTTATATGCAACAGAGTATAATGCTCTCCTAAAGAAACATAAAATATGATAAATAGATGCACCTTTAGATCACAATATTAAGCGAAATAAATTGGAAGCACAAGCTTAAAAATCACATTGTTTATCTTATATGAGAAATGAGAGAGAGACAGACAGAGAGAGACAGTGAGACAGAAAGAGGATAAGATCATTAAATAGGGTACTTTAATGTGGGAGGCACAATAACTCCAGGCCTCCAATACTATTGCAAGTGAATCTTTTTCTAAATCCTGTGAATCTGCCACGTGACTCTGTGCCATATATCCCTTAATGGTCACCTGAGTGCCTCTGACCTGTAAAATTCTCTTGGTGCATCAGCGTCATTAGTGACACTGACTTCCTCTTCCCCTACCTCTGCTGGGCTGAGTTTCTAGTTCTTCTTACCCTGCCTATTTCCCATAAGTCTCCTGCTATGCGCCGGAGGTGGGACTTCCTGTCATAGCCCGGTTGCCTAGTTACTAGCGCCTTTTACCCGCCCATGTCATTTCCCTATGCCTCCACTATATATACCCATCACCTCCCCTGAATAAACGAGACTTGATCAGAATCCTGTCTTGTCTCCATTTCTCACGTCTCCTGTTCTTTGTCCCCTCTTCAATTCCCCGCTCCTCTCCCAGGTGACCTTCGCTGACTGACCCGCTGATTTGGGACACTTTAAGTAAAGTGTGAAATATATATATTAGAGAAAACTGTGGATGCAGCTCAATTGGCATGAAGCTTTCTGCCAAAAACTCATTTACAAGTTGGTCTTTATAAGTCTGAAACCATGTTTCAAAATAGATAATGGCAATTAATGCTTCAAAATTTGCCAAGAATGCCTAGTTCATTCCTTAAAATACATGACAGATCATACAGATTGGTGCTTTTTTTCTAGAAAATATTTTTATCTAATGAAGTTCCAAGTACAGATGCCAAGAACATTCTTTGCTGTCTGAGGATGTTAGGGCACACAAGGTCCTGGTGACAGTGGTGTCAGACATCTGGGCTTGGGCAGTCCCTGAGAATCCAAGTGCTACACTGCTCTTAAGAACTCATTAAAACTTGCTTTCTTTGTAGCCGTAGATGCATTTTATTATATCATATAAAATTTCTTAAATAAAATATCTGGGATAATCTTATTAGATAGGATTATATCTATGGTTCCACTGAATATTGCTTTATTGATATTTCTCTCTTGTTTAATTTCCATTAGATGTTTTTGCTTTGGTTTAAGTTTTTTTCTGTTTGCTTCAGTTCATATCTTTGTTTTCTCTTTTCCAATGGCTGTATATTTTTCATAATAGCCCTATTGGTTTTATTGAAAAAATAGACTTTATAACAAACACCAGTATGTGTATGTCCAGAGTTAAAAACATGGTGACAAAAACACATTACAAATATAGTGCCTTCATTAATTGCTACTAGAAAATATTCACAGCACATACTGCTGGCGTTGCTCATAGGGAATAGCTAGACACACATAGTACATTTCAGTTCATTTTATGTCTTCACTTTCATCCTTCCTTCCTCCATTGCTTGGTCCTCTTCCAATCCTGTAGTTGGGGATTAGAGCGGCAGTGACCCGCCCAGGATGCATATTATTGGCAAAGGAAAAATTATACTGCAACAGTTTACTTCATTCATATGTTGGTCTCCAATTGAAGTTCCCACCTCGCACCCCAGAGTGGCACACTGTGGCACTCCAGCGATCTCCTTCCCACTGACCTTCTGCAAATGAGATCTTTGAATGAATTTAAATACTGATCGCAAGATTGCTTGCATTTAGGAACATATTATATATTTAAATATGCTTCTTATGATTTTCACAACTAGGAAGAAAACATAACATCTGTTGAAATGTTTTCCAAATTCTCAGACAAATAATTAAGGAGGTTTGTTTTCTTGTGCTAATGTGTTGAAATAAAAACATTCTTTTTATATAGATCCCAAACAGGCAAGTTTAAAGGAAAACAAATAAGAATATTTTAAGATTAGTACTTATTTAAAATGTCAGTTTCAAGTAAAGACAGTCACTGTCTAAGTTACTTTGCTTGTTGCTGAGACAAAATACCCAACATCCAAAGTTAAAAATAAAAAATTTAGTTAGCTTTCAGTTTAGATGTTTCATTCCATAATCAGCTGGCTCCAAGGTAGCGAGGCACATGGCAGAGAGACATTGCAGAGGAGAATCATGGTGGCAGGAGACAGCAAAAGCAACACGTGATAGAAGACAGCCTCTTTCTATATCTTTTATCCTGACTACTGGGATTACGGTGGCACCAAAGGCATGGAATCATGCACTGATTGAGTAATCTCACACTCATACTCCCAGCATCACACACTCTAGATTCAGCCACCTATTGAAAAGTCCTACGACTTCAGGAGGCCTTCAGGGATGTCTAGGCACAAGAACTAGCAAATGCCAACTATCTCCTTCAGTTGTCAGGTCTGAGTTCTCAAAACAGACGTGAAACTTTCTATATGTTTTTTCTTTGTTTTCAATATCCCTCCTGATCTCTCAGCCTCATTCGCTGTGACATGCTTCTTCTGAACACTGTGGCATTTCATACATGGTCCTTTCTATTATTCAGGAACTGCATTATAGGTGTTGGGTGATGACTGGTATAAAAGAAAAATGCTGTGCCCGCTCTCAGGAGGGTATCATGCATCAGAGAAGATGGAATAAAATACATTTATTAGGGAAGGAATATAACATATGAAGAAGACTTTAAAGTGCATAAAGTTTATGATATTAAATTTGTAAATGGGAAAGCAATGAGATGATTGGATTTACCATATTTGGAAAGAAGAGGTGGTCTGCTTATAATTAATATTTAGCTTTGTATGTCAATATAATTCCTTGCCCACCCACAGTTCTGTTCAATGTAGAAGAAATTAAAAGGAGTGATTTAGCACTGAGGGTTGAAAGGGTATTAGAACATGGGGCTCCCGGAAAAGACTTCTTTTCCAGTTAACAGATACATCCTAACAAAGTCAACATATTCATCTATCTTTCAGGATATCTGACAGTTTATCCCTGTTCTCAGGTACTTGATGCAAGGTTGGATAAAGGAAAGGTGAGGGGAGATGACCTCTGATCTCATGTTAGAGGTTGTTGTATGGCTACGAGTGAAATTTGTATCTGTTTTCTCCATCTTTCCTAGAGTATCTTTATTTTGGAGATTTAATGTCTAAACGCTTTTGATTCCAACCTCTGCTAGCTTAGACTCCTATGCCTGAATATTAATCACTTAGTTCCTCAAACAGTAGCTTGATTGATTACACTCTCTTAACAATACTCATGGCTTTTTCCATCACTGTCTTTCCTCTTTAAAAAAAAAATCTGGATATGACCTGGCCTGTCTTGTTGAGATCATCACTATTTCCCACTCTTCTTTGACATTTGCCAACTGCTCTCTTATATGAAGCAGATTTTATGTGCACTTCTCTCCATTTCTGGCACCTCAGCATCCAGAATTAGCCATGCTCATAGGTTTGTTATCTTCTGCCAACTTGTCCTTTGGACCAGCTGGTCTGCCTGTGGACACTTTCTATTTGAGTCTTTAGAATTTTCTATAGCCTGCTCTTCACTTCTATTAGCCTGATTCAGGCAGCCCTTCACCCTTTGTGCCCTGAGCTAATGCCTGTTACTGTTCTAGCCTTTACTGAGTGCCCAAAATAACATATTTGAGTGTATAATTTGCTTAGATGTCTCATGTTTATGAAAAAATTTTGTTTAAGCTTCAGCAAGTATGTTTACACTTCTTAACACATACTGCATGATCATGTCTCAGATTCAGTGAGTATTTAAGTCAATATAAGTGGCAGGCTAAGCTAAACTCTGTCTTTTGCTCCTCTATGACCTACTCTGCTCAAGACAATATCTGAACGGTTCTAAAGGAATTGGGTTCCTTATAAAGAAGGTTGATATGGGTATCTGTGAATTTTACAGTCTTCTTATTAGCACATCTGCACCAAAGCCTCACACATTGCTTATGATTACATGTAATCTGTGTTCTCAGCAGCACAATAACATCCCTAAGGTTAAAAAAAAATCTAGTGAAGCAGGAGAAATCTTAGTCTATTTATAGAGAAAGTACAAGTATCCATACATTAGGTAACAAATATACAGTGAATCTGCAGCACAGGCATTATAAAAGAAGCAATTAGGAAAGAAGAGTTTTATAATTCTCCATGTGAGGTCAGGAACCACAAACTCATGGCTCATTTTGCATACTTCCTTAAGGGATAAAGGGAGGCTTGGGGTTACCAGTGTTGCCTTTTGATATTTCCCTTTATTTTAGAAGCAGGCCATTTTCTTCCACCCACAAATACTAAAACAAGACCACTAAGATTATAAGTCACTCTAGGGCAAGGTACTTCTTGGCATAAGATCACCTTTGCCCTCTTGAGTCACCTGAGAGTCCCTCCTTGGTCAATAAATGCTCTGTTTCTGGCTGGATGCTGGTCATTTATGCCTTGAGAACAACCGATGCCTGTCATTTTCTCTCCTGTTCTTTCATTCGTTCTCTCTCGCCCTAGATGCAATACCCGGCTGGAGAGTGCAGGCTCATTTCAGGGGGCCCTGATAATGCATGGGATTATAAGGCAAAAATTTAGGAAACTGGCAAATAAACATAATAATAATAAAAAAATTGATTTGGTAAAAGCATCCAAGTCAGTACTTGTCATCACTGAGCAGAGAGTTGACTCTTTTCAAATTGATTTGTATTAAAAAAGTTGTTAAGAGTTCCCCAGAAAAAGACTCTGTGGAGAGAGAGAAATACAATCAAGAGTCAAGTTCTGGATTTTCAATTTATTTCAAACAAAATATTTCAAACTACTATTTATTATTTTCTAAAGATACCTTCCATGTCTTTATATTTTCAACAGATTCCATTACAAAATAAGTTTAATATATGCACACAAATTATTTACCATAAAGTCATATTTATTTAAAAAATATTTACTGATATAAAACAGTTTTGTTTACACCAGAAAAACAAAAGTGAAGAAGATACAGTAATACCTGTGTTCACAAACACTTCTCTTTGGGAAACAAGTTGATTCACAGCCAAAAGTTCTTCATAAAATTTAGGCTTTGTTCCCCAACTCCTGGTCACAAACATAAGCACAACCTTCTTCTCCCAAACCACAAAAAAAGTCTGCAAATTGAGGAACCACTTGAATGTCTATTGTCTAATAAATATTTAGTCACAGCTACTTCCAAGAGCAAACTTTTCTCCAGGGAACCACTTCAGTCGTAACCAACCTTTCACAAGTCTCAAAGGTTTAAGGTTTTAACAAGAGAATATTTTTTAAATTCAGATAAGTAACTCCCACACTTCAGATTATTTTATTTGGATGGATAGTTTAAAATATTTTCACTATTCCTAATGAGGCCTTCCTTCGCAGTGACTTCTTCTTTTTCATCAACTACATCCACATTGCCTAAAATACAGAATTCTGGAACTCTAAAATTTTCTTTTATTTTTTAAAGTCCCTATTAACTATAAAATGTAATTAAATTTCACACATTTTTAAAATACCATTTGACAAATTTTCAAAATTTTAAATTTGTATTCCTTAGTTTACCCTGTAGCATTTTCAAATTCTCTGCTTGAATATTCTGAGTAGTTTTAAAATTCCTGTCTCTTATCCTTACCAGTATTTGTTCATAACATCTTTTTTTGTTTATTTACATGCTCATCAACTTCTGAATTTAGCATCATTTGTTTGCCAAATGGTGTTTTTTATTTTGGGTTTTTGTTTTTGTTTTTTCTTTTTTTTGAAATAAAAGAATTTTTTTTTGCTTTTTTATTTTTTTGCCATAATTTTATTCATTAACAAATAGCAATGAGACAGTTTCAAATCAAATTGGTAGGACAGTTTCAATAATTAACAGACTGCATAATTCTTCTTAATGGTTAATTGCTGTACAAGATGCAGACTTGATATCCTATTTATAAACACCATTAGAACAAATCATTCTATTCATTAAGAGAATGTAACTATATATCTATCCTAACCACTTTGAATACACAGATACAAAATG